>NC_071093.1:1040000-1137500 GCF_027358695.1 Spea bombifrons
CTCTCTGTCGGTTTATCGGGGAATTTCAGAGGGAGAGATGATTGTGGTTCAGATCTCAATAAATATTCCTTGGATGGGGGGGGGGTTCCTTGCATTTTCCAACACTTTCTTTGGAGGCAGTTCTGTGGCCCAAATGCCACCCCGCGCCTCCCGCTCCCATCCCTTCCCACCCCGCGCCTCCCGCTCCGCTCCCTTCCCGCCTCCCGCTCCCATCCCTTCCCACCCCGCGCCTCCCGCTCCTTTCTTTATTTGTCGGTATCTCTCGTCGCTTTGTCCTCCTCCAGCGGAGATTACCGGATGGTGACTACACGCACCCGGCGGTCGCTGTTTGTGTAGCACAGCTGTGGATGATGTATCCATGTTGTGTGTGTATGTTGTGTATATATTGTGTGTCCGTAGGCTTCAGTGTTTAATGCGTTGTGCTCCGTGTGCATGTGTCAGTAGTTGTATAGAATTGGGGACCCGGGAAGGTTTTAATCCATTTATAGAAAGTAACAAGCAGGAGAACTCAAGACGAGCTCTCCCCACGTGTAACGTGTAACGTGTGACGTGTCCGGCGAGGGGCCGTGGTGTGCAGTAGATATGTATATATGTGTTTATAGTGGTACCGAGGCTCCTCTATGCCGGTAAGCAAAGCCCTTTCCGAGGAGCCTCCGCCGGCCCCGTGTCAGAGGATGAGGGGGCCGCAGGGCCGAGATCTCCGCATAACCCCATTCTGCTCTTGTTTTGGGACAGGTCGAATCCGCACGAGACGACAGAGCTCCGGAAGCACCGCCGGCACGACCTCCACCCCGGTGGACACCCGCGGCCGCAGCCGAGCCAAGATAGTGTCGCAGTCCCAGCGTAAGTGAAGGCGACCTCTGTCACTCGGCAGGATTGCTAAACGGGGCGGAATAAACCCCCGGCTCCCCGTCCGCCGGATACCTGGGTGTTTGGGCTTTGTCTCGTTCTCCGTGTTCGTAGCGTAGATGAGGGAAGGGACGCTGTTGGGTTTTGGGAGCGGAGGGGTAATTTCTGCCACGCGTGTGCCGGATACGCGCTGAGTGTTAACGTGACCGGCTCTGGCCTTTTCTGAACCTTCTTTTGCTGTCCTTCTGCTGCTAAAAGGATCCAGATCCGCGAATCCGGCCAGCGGTAAGAAACTCTTTACTTCTCCGTCTGATTTTCCCTGTTCCTTTTTCTTGGTCCCTGCTTCCCGTTCTTCTTGTTATTATTGCAGCACCGCCGAGGGCAGCGGGCCGTGTTCTGCGCCATCCGTTGGCACCTCTGCCATGTTTTGGGTGCCGTGTGCCCCGTGCCAGGTTCCCACAAGCTCGGGACAATAGGCGCTCTAATGCAGCCCGTGGCGTTCGTCCAACGCGTTCACTTGGCTGAACACTCGTTGTTCTAGGTAGCGGACAGCGTGTTCCGTGTCCACCCGCCGCCTTATTACTCTATTGTCTCAGCTCAGTTTGCATCCATCCAGAACCCCCCCACCTCTTAAAATTAAAAAAACAGGACTTGCAGGGGTCCGTCATGTCTGGTTTGGCACAACGTACCGTGCGGTGGGCAGTGCCAACGGGTGAACAGCGTGCGAGGGAGAGAGAGGGTACTTTGTGTTTTGAGTTATTATTTGGCAGCCTTGTTTTTGTAGAATATGCGGCAGCGTAAAGCAGTGCAGAGTATGACCGCAGCGCAGAAAATCACCAGGAAGAATTTGATCCCAATTTGTGTGTTTTTATGCTTTTTGTACGCAGCCGGCAGCCGCTCGAGTTCGCCAGGGAAGCTGCTGAGCAGCGGTTACGGGGTCATCACATCCGGCGCTCAGAGGGTCTCGCAGATGCCGTCTTCGGAGAAGAGAAGCAAGATCCCCCGCAGCCAGGGGTGCAGCAGGGAGACCAGCCCCAGCAGGATAGGACTGGGTAAGAACGCGGGCAGAGCCGTGACGGGGTATTACGGAGCGATCCCGGGCGGATTACTGACCTCAGACAGAGCTTTGGGTCTCTTCAGCTGCTTAAACCCTCCGCTGCCGGCGTATTAAACCCTCCGCTGCCGGCGTATTGTTTGCGTTGGGGTCAGACAGGAACGTTTGCGCTTCAGTAAAAGGAATTTAAACGTTGGCTGGTAACCCCGGGCTGGCAGAGGGTTGTTTTCTCGGCATCCATGAGGTTAAATAACTCCCCGTAGAAGGCCGGATCAGCCTCTGTACTGTGATTTTTATTAATTCATGGCGGTATTTGAATGATTTGGTTTAAATACCCGGGTGAGGCAGTGGAGGGTTTAACAGCCCATGTGTCATACATGTTCATGTCACCGTGCAGACTTATCCATCCTGACGCCCAGCGGCTCGCTTGGCTTACGGGAAGGCCGCTGGGTGTCATGGCCGCTCCGTCGCCCGTTGGGAGCACCTTTGTGAGGCTTACATGGGATTTAATCACAGAGCGCTGGAGATAGCGGCTCTAGAAATGTCTGGAGATTATCAGTAGCGCCGGTTCCAGACTGGGTTCCTCAGCATGGAACACACTGGGATTTCATGATCTCCCCGCCCGGACCCTGGTGGGTTTATCGTGAAGCCCGCTCTGAAGTGGGGGGGTAGATGTCTGATCCGGGGTCCGCAGCCCCGTCAGGCATAGAGATACCGATTGGTGGGAATGCCTGGAATCGGGGGGGCTGCGGACCCCGTTCGTACGGCGTGTAAAGGTAGGTCGGTGATTACTGAGAAGAACGCGAGACTCGTTAGGATTTGGAACGATCAGAAAACAAACGCGATTCAAGAGAAACGTCTCAGAACGTCGCATTATACAGGAGACCCCCCTCCAGCGAGACCCCCCTCCAGCGAGACCCCCCGCTGCGATCGTGAATGCTTGTCGCTGCAGTAATAACGCTCTAACTCGTGAGGCCGCGTTCTGCGTCCGTCTGTTAAATGTTTGCATTAACCTGCTGACTCTTCACACCGCACGCCAGCACGGAGCAGCCGCATCCCCCGACCCAGCATGAGTCAGGGGTGCAGTCGCGACACCAGCCGGGAGAGCAGCCGCGATACGAGTCCCGCTCGGGGCTTTGCTCCGTTGGGTGAGTACAGACCGGCAGCCGCCGCCGCACACTCACCCTCAAACCCCCTCCCCCCCGGCTTTCTTATTACAGCAGCAATCCTATCTGCCCCACAGCCGAGATACTTTGCTGCCGGCCGCGTGCCGAGGCGCCCATCCGGTGGCCACCAACAGATTATCCTATTACCGACAAGAGTGCCGCTGTCCGGTCCCTGCGATCGCAGAGGGATTGCTGTTCTAATATTCGATTATCCTGCCTGTGTTTTTTCCTGCATGCCCTGAATATTATTTCCCTTTTAGCCGTCTCTGCGTGCCGAAAATTCCCCGTTAAGATCCTTTGCAGACCCGTTAAGACGCTGAGCATGAGGCCGCAATGACATCATGTACTCCATTGTATTAGCCACTTACGGTGATGTCATCCATAAAAACTATTTTAAATAAAAAGATTTAAAAAAAATTGTGGAATTAGGGAAAAAATCACTCTAAAAAACTTGCAATGAAGAATTTTTAGATTAAAAACATTTATTTTTTTGCTGGAAATAAATTCTCAGACGATTGGCTGTAGATTTTTTGTGACGGCTGTTAATTTACTCCAAATTTCCCGCTAACCTTGCATGAAAACGCCGCGGTTTGAAGCCTGTCCCGTTAATCCGCAGTCCCGTTAATCTTTAGTAGGAGCCGTAGATTCCCTGCATGCCGAGATATTTAATAAATTCTTCCTGTTATCGAGGATTTGGGGGAAATTTATCTGGATTTCGGTCTCTGGAGCTCCGAGGGGGCGCTGAGCTCTGGATTAACCCTCGCCGAGTCTCGCTACAGTCCAGCGTTGGTTGGAAAGTCTGCACGTAACCCGCCACGATCCATCAACCCCATAACCGAACCCGCCGCGCCGCCACATCATGCGCAGACTGGCTTTCTCGCCCTGCTAACCAGCCGCCCCGAGAAACGGCACCGAGCCCGTCGGGTGTCTGTATCCGAAACCCCGACACATTAACCCTTTGATGGCCGCCATGCGCTGCTCCGTTTCTGTTGCATTAAAGTGGGCTTGGGGGGGTCAGTAGGTGCCGTCCGCTGAACGGTTTGTGCGATTTCAAGGTGAATATCCCTATTCCTGATAAACAGTCCCGCTGTGCAGCGTTTTTGTTATAAAGGCTGTCAGTATACTCTGTATTCCGCAGTGAGTTTAACGTTAAGTGCAGTGAGCGTCACGGCCTTTTGGTGGCGCTATAATGCCGTCCACGGAAGCTTTTTCACGCTAGGAGACAGAGCCGGCGCATGGTCGGAAGGTCGTGTGATACTCTGCACGGTCTCAAATGTATGTAAATTGCAATAACTCTAATGATATCTCCCGTGAGACCCCTCAGGAGAAGCTCCGGGGGCTTTTACAGCGGGGACTTCACCTCTGAATGCGCAGGAACGCGTCCGGCTGCCACGTTCCACGATTACCCGGCGGGTTACAGAGAGGCCAGAAAGCCAAGCGCTGCCGTTAACCCCTCGTTCCTTCGCTCCTCTACGTGCTTCTGCCTCCTCGTTATCTGTGTGTTAACCCTTTGGGTCTTTGCCGTTCCTTCTTCTTGCAGCCTCTCGACGCCATTCCAGGTCCACTAGCGCCCTGTCCGCTTCCGAGTCAGGTGAACCGGTGCTACCCGCATGCCACGTTCATTGTCACCCGTGCTCACATCCCACCCTCGGCCGGCCCGCCTGCTGCCGGCGCCGATCATTCCATCCATCGTAACCAAATGCCGTTAAATGTTTTTCCGCCCCACAGCTATTCTGTGTCTTCGTTGAACTCGGAATTACTATAAAACACGTAGATTTCAAATGCTTTGGAAAACCCGGAGGGGCTGGTGATGCGGTTTGGGCCGCGGGGGGGTATTTACGACACGCGGAGAGGCTTAAAGACGATCTCAGCCTCGATACGATGTATTTCTATCGTTTGATAAAGGAGTTCTGATCCCTGATCAATAACTGATCAATAACTGATCGATAGCCACCCAGCCGGGAGAAGGTGAGATAATCGCAGGCAGATCTCGTGTATCACGGCAGCAACTCCCATCACATTCAGCCAGCACTCCAAGGAGCCTCACAGGGTTTGTAATGTATGAACAGCTGATTGGCTCCGATATAGAAATGATTTGGTTGATAATGCAAGAATTTTGTCTGGCCTTTGCCTTGTGTACGACCCTGAAGCCCCTAAAGATGGCATCCGTTAGCCCCTCCAGTGCTAGGGATGTGCGATTACCCCGTAGACCCGCGCCCAGTTCTCCAGAGCTGAAGGGGTTAAAGGGAAGTAGTAACCGCATAGTGATGTGTGCGTATTCACCTGAGTTTTACGCGGCTTTTACACGCAGAGCGGAGGCCGTAGTCTGAGTTCCACCGTCAGATGTACAGCGCTGCAGAATATGATGGCGCTATAAGAAAAAAATCAGTAAATGTCAGATATCCCAGCGCTGTAATGTCTGTGAAATGGGGGCTTTTTGGGTTCTCAGGTTAAGGAAAAGCCTGTAATGCGTTTCCAGGTTTTGCTTCTCAGTAGAAAAAAGACAACATCACCCCCCGTCATCCGCCGATATCCCCCCGTCATCCGCCGATATCCCCCCGTCATCCCCCGTCATCCGCCGGTATCCCCCCGTCATCCACCGATATCCCCCCGTCATCCGCCGGTATCCCCATCATCCCCCGTCATCCTCCGATATCCCCCCGTCCATTTCATCTTAGTCTGTCTATCCTTTCTTAATGCATAAAAATTGCTGAACGGCATCGGCCTCCCCTTCCCAGCCCATTCCCTGCAGCACAGATTAGTAATGGGCACAACGTCACCCCTCCCTGCCGTCCCTGGATAATGTATAGATAAATCAGTGAGCAGGCCCCCGGGTATAATGTATAGATAAATCAGCGACCGGCTCCTGTATAATGTATAGATAAATCAGCGAGCCGGCCCCTGTATAATGTATAGATAAATCAGTGACCGGCCCCTGTATAATGTATAGATAAATCAGTGACCGGCCCCCTGTATAATGTATAGATAAATCAGTGACCGGCCCCTGTATAATGTATAGATAAATCAGTGAGCCAGCGCCCTGTATAATGTATAGATAAATCAGTGACCGGCCCTTGTATAATGTATAGATAAATCAGTGACTGGCCCCCTGTATAATGTATAGATAAATCAGTGCCCGGCCCCTGTATAATGTATAGATAAATCAGCGACTGATTTAACTATACATTATATAGGGGGCCGGCTCACTGATTTATCTATACATTATACAGGGGGGCCGACTCGCTGATTTATCTATACATTATACAGGGCGCTGGCTCACTGATTTATCTATACATTATACAGGGGTTTCTAAGCCCTTCCTGCAGGAGAAGCTCCTGTTATCTTATTTAAAATATATTTGAATAAAATGCATTAACAAAGGAGGCAGCGAGTCGCGTTTAATGCTTTATTTTATATTTATTTTGTTTATTTTCACATTTTTTCCACCCCGCGGGGCTCACGAGTCTCTCCGTCAGTACATTATATTAACGCACCGATGTTCTCTGCGCAGATCGCTACGGGATCAGCCAATCGGGACGGCTGCCGTCGTCTGTGAACGCCATGCGGGGTCTCAGCTCCAGCACGGACCTGGAGGCGGCAGTGGCCGATGCTTTGGTACGATGGCACGCGGGGGCCGAGGGGGCCGCATCCGGCTTTTCAACAAAACTCCTGCAGTTTATTGCAATCTTTATGCTTTTTTTAATGTGATTTTTTTCTTTTTTTTTTTTCTTTTCTTTTTAGCTTCTTGGAGACCCCCGGAATAAGGTATGTGGGGGGGGGATATAACGGGAATTATTTTGAAACATGTTTTGTGCTTCGCAAGCGTTTATGTCGATATAATCCAGAATTACGGGGGAAAGCACCCCAAAAAGTGTCTGCCGTTTAATAATTTACCGCTGGGGGGGCAGCTTTTTGGGTAAAGCAACGGCTGTCCGGTCCGTCTCCTGCTTTTATCCGCATCTTCCTCGGAACGCGGCCGGCGTCTCTGTAAATCCACGGCTGATGCGGAAATTCTAGGACCGGCTGCATGCGGGGAAAAAACATAAACACAGGCTGAAGAAATCATCGGTTTTACAGGGGTCACGGGGGTTACGGGGGTCGCAGGGATTACAGGGGTCACGGGGGTTACGGGGGTTTAGTCGACGTCCCCAGAAATCCGTCATTCCCGGCTCCCGCGGTCTGCCTGTCGTGAAATGACGTCCGGTTGCGTTAATAACCGCTGTGGTTTGGTTGATTCGCGGAATCTGCGTGCGGATTGCGAGCTTTTGGTACGGCGCGGGTATCGGGCGGTTTGTCGCGTGCCGGGCGGACCCGGTGACCTCATCGCGCTCCATTCTGTGAAAAAAATCAGCAGACAAAGACGCCGATGTCAGAGGAGTTCAGTTCCTTCTAAACTTTCTGTGAAACGGGCGTCCGACCTGTTTTTCCTGATTAATCAGAAACATTTCTCTGACGGCGAGAACGTCGTGTGACGGGCGATCCTCGCGAAGGACGGGCGATCTGCGCCAAGGAGATCGGCTTTGGGCTCTTGGTGTTGCTGATGTCACAGCGGCAAAACGTTTAAAATATTTCAGCAATTTAGTATTGTCTATAATTACAATAAAAAAATGTTTTCTATAAAAACGAAAAAAAAAAACATTCCCTGCTTATACTTTAGCCAAACCGGCAAAACATGAGCCTAAAATGAGTTTCCCCCCCAGAAAAAGCCGGTGAGGAGGCGCTACGAGCCGTACGGGATGTACTCGGACGACGACGCCAACAGCGATGCCTCGAGCGCCTGCTCGGAGCGGTCCTACGGCTCGCGGAACGGGGGTATCCCCCACTACCTGCGCCAGACGGAGGACGTGGCCGAGGTCCTCAACCACTGCGCCAGCTCCAACTGGTCGGAGAGGAAGGAGGGACTGATTGGACTCCAAAACCTGCTGAAGAGCCAACGGACCCTCAGGTAACCGGGGCCCCCGCGTCCTGCGCGAACCAGCGGGGCCTGCACGGTCAGCGGCTCGGGGCCTGCGCGGTCAGCGGCTCGGGGCCTGCACGGTCAGCGGCTCGGGGCCTGCACGGTCAGCGGCCCTCTGACCCGGGTGGGGGCGGTCAGAATTTAAATCCAGTATTTAATGGCACGCTTCCCCAGGCACTCATGCTGCGGCACGTGGAATGGGCGTGGTTTCGGCAGGAATGTGGGAGGCGCTTGGTCAATATCGGTGCAGAATAAGCCCAAGCCCCTCCCCTTTCCTTCCTGCAGTACCCCGAAAATACATGACGCCCCGTATTATGAATGTTACACCTAAAATGACGTCACCGAGGTAAACGGGCACCGGTTCATTCTTATACCGTGTGGATGGGACTCAGGGGTGGGGCAGACCGGGGGGGGGCTGCTCTTATCATCCGTATTTGGGGGTGAACCCCCCGTCCGCGGCTCTGTATGTCTTATAACGTCTGCATCTTTATTTCTCTTCGCTCTGCAGCCGCGTGGAGCTGAAAAGGCTCTGCGAGATCTTCACGCGCATGTTTGCTGATCCGCACAGTAAGGTAAGAGCGAGCTCCGAGACGGGTGGGTTCCAGCGAGGAGTTAATAAGAACCGGCCCGTCTGGTGCCGCTGCGTGCCGGTTCCCCCCGGGAGGTGGGGCGACGGGGGCCGATCTGCCGGCCGGTTCTGCGTACCTGCTGATCGCAGTGAAGCTCGTTTGGCGCAGGCGGTAGATCTCCCTGGCTCCGGAAGGTTCTTTTACCCGATACTCGCAGGAGGCGGCATTTCGCAAACTTCCTCAACTTTCCTGGCGCAGTCCCCACGTCGATAAATTTTACTACCGACAACCAGCAGCAGATCCGACGCCGCTTCCCGACGATGCGATTCGGAACAAACACGGGAACGCTGTGTACATTTCCTTAAAATAAATAATCCTTACACGGCAGCGTCCCCTGCGGTTACCGGTACCGGCGCCCCCTGCGGTTACCGGCGCCCCCTGCGGTTACCGGCGCCCCCTGCGGTTACCGGCGCCCCCTGCGGTTACCGGTGCCCCCTGCGGTTACCGTTACCTGTGTCCCCTGCGGTTACCGTTACCTGTGTCCCCTGCGGTTACCGTTACCTGTGTCCCCTGCGGTTACCATTGCTGTTACCGTCGCCGGCGGTTGCCTCGGTGGTCCTGACGGGGGGAGCGTGAATGTTTGCCGTGTGGCGAAGCCCTGCCTGCTTCGTGTGTTTGTGACAAATACTAACGAACGCTTTGTTTTATTGCATGTTCTGCTTTGCTGTGGATCTCACCCCAGAGAGTAAGTTACCCGCTTTCATTAAATACATTTTGGGGGAGGGGAGGTGGGGGGGCAAGCATCGGGGGTCTCACCGCTAAACCGTTCTATGAAGAGCCCGGCCCGGTGGGCTCCCTCCTTATAACGCAGGATCCATCGTTTCCAAAAACCGGCGTATTCCCCGTCTGCAGCAGCAGCGGCCTATCAGCGCCTCGCTGCGTGTCACGTGACAAATAAGCGCTCCCTGAAAAATTAGGAATGAGGCAAAATTTCACGCGATGAATTTTCTAGGAATGGTTTGGGGGTTCAGCAGGACATTTAGCGTTTAATTCAGCTGATTGGGGGGATCAGTGCCTTTAACGTGAGAGGCCCCCGGACCCCGAGTATGCAGTACACAGGGCAGCGCATGGGGGGGGTTACTGTACAATATGGATGTCACCCCCCAAAAAACATAACTAATATCTTTATATCTGACGGGTTATTTAATGACGTTATCGATTTTTATGTTCTTTTCATTATTTGTAATATTTTTGGGGGGGTTTCAGGTTTTCAGCGTGTTTCTGTCGTTATGTGTAATATTTTTGGGGGGGTTTCAGGTTTTCAGCATGTTTCTGTCGTTATTTGTAATATTTTGGGGGGGTTTCAGGTTTTCTGCGTGTTTCTGTCGTTATTTGTAATATTTTTGGGGGGGTTTCAGGTTTTCAGCATGTTTCTGTCGTTATTTGTAATATTTTGGGGGGTTTCAGGTTTTCTGCGTGTTTCTGTCGTTATTTGTAATATTTTTGGGGGGGTTTCAGGTTTTCAGCATGTTTCTGTCGTTATTTGTAATATTTTTGGGGGGTTTCAGGTTTTCTGCGTGTTTCTGTCGTTATGTGTAATATTTTTGGGGGGGTTTCAGGTTTTCAGCATGTTTCTGTCGTTATGTGTAATATTTTTGGGGGGGTTTCAGGTTTTCAGCATGTTTCTGTCGTTATGTGTAATATTTTGGGGGGGTTTCAGGTTTTCAGCATGTTTTTTTCATTATTTGTAATATTTTTTGGGGGGTTTCAGGTTTTCAGCATGTTTCTGTCGTTATTTGTAATATTTTGGGGGGGTTTCAGGTTTTCAGCATGTTTTTTTCATTATTTGTAATATTTTTGGGGGGGTTTCAGGTTTTCAGCATGTTTCTGTCGTTATGTGTAATATTTTGGGGGGTTTCAGGTTTTCAGCATGTTTCTGTCGTTATTTGTAATATTTTGGGGGGGTTTCAGGTTTTCAGCATGTTTTTTTTCATTATTTGTAATATTTTTGGGGGGTTTCAGGTTTTCAGCGTGTTTCTGTCGTTATGTGTAATATTTTTGGGGGGGTTTCAGGTTTTCAGCGTGTTTCTGTCGTTATGTGTAATATTTTTGGGGGGGTTTCAGGTTTTCAGCATGTTTCTGTCGTTATTTGTAATATTTTGGGGGGTTTCAGGTTTTCAGCATGTTTCTGTCGTTATGTGTAATATTTTTGGGGGGGGGTTTCAGGTTTTCAGCATGTTTCTGTCGTTATGTGTAATATTTTTGGGGGGGTCTCAGGTTTTCAGCATGTTTCTGTCGTTATGTGTAATATTTTTGGGGGGTTTCAGGTTTTCAGCATGTTTCTGTCGTTATTTGTAATATTTTTGGGGGGGTTTCAGGTTTTCAGCATGTTTCTGTCGTTATTTGTAATATTTTTGGGGGGTTTCAGGTTTTCAGCATGTTTCTGTCGTTATTTGTAATATTTTGGGGGGTTTCAGGTTTTCAGCATGTTTCTGTCGTTATGTGTAATATTTTTTGGGGGGGTTTCAGGTTTTCAGCATGTTTCTGTCGTTATGTGTAATATTTTTGGGGGGGGTCTCAGGTTTTCAGCATGTTTCTGTCGTTATGTGTAATATTTTTGGGGGGGTTTCAGGTTTTCAGCATGTTTCTGTCGTTATTTGTAATATTTTTGGGGGGGTTTCAGGTTTTCAGCATGTTTCTGGAGACCCTCGTGGATTTTGTCATCATTCACAAGGACGACCTCCAGGACTGGCTCTTCATTCTGCTGACGCAGCTCCTGAAGAAGATGGGGGCCGACCTGCTGGGCTCGGTGCAGGCCAAGGTGCAGAAGGCTCTGGACATCACCAGGTGAGGAGCGCCCGCCCTTTACTGTTATTCCTCCCCAGGAAGCGACGGCTCATCACACCGAGTGACCCAAAGGGCTCTGCCTGTGGCTGGCTGAGTGTGTTGAGAGTGTGAGCCAAGCTGCCGGTGGGTGGGGGGGGGCACACAATGTACCGGAGAGGTCTCAGGTAATCAGCCGGACGGCAGCCGATATCAGATGAGCCGTAAAATCTAAAACAATTGCGATTCGCCTCGCGCGGCGCCATAAAACCGCTCGGCGTGAAATCGGGACACAGCTGTCGCCTGTCTCGGGGTTGCGCGTGTTCTCGTACACGCGGTGCGTATGTAGCAGGCGTGATGAGCTGAACATTTGTATAAATCAGAGAGAGACTTATGTGGCATGTAGACGGGGACACGGGAGAAACGGGACGTGCAGAGTTTCCATGCCGTGCGGTTCAGTGGAGGGGGGGGTGACTTTGGTGCAGTTACCATAGCGATCTGTGTATCTGCGTGGTGTACAGTGGGGGCCGGATAATAATCGCGGGGGTCTCTTTAACCCTCGTCTCTCTCCTCCGCAGGGATTCCTTTCCTTTCGATCAGCAGTTTAACATCCTGATGAGGTTCATAGTGGATCAAACGCAGACCCCCAACCTCAAGGTGAGCGCCCGAATCCCCTCTGTGCAGTCCGTTCATACCCGAGCTTAGCCTTGCTTGAGCACTGGCCTGCCGGACACACCTGTGGGCAGGCATATTATGAACAGGAGCGCCTGTGACGCCGTGATGTTCCCGAGCGCTCTGACATCATCCGCGTTCTGTTATGTCATCGTCGCCCGTGTTTTTCAGGTGAAAGTTGCGATATTGAAGTACATCGAGTCGCTGGGGAGGCAGATGGACCCCACGGACTTCGTGAACTCCAGCGAAACGCGCCTGGCTGTCTCCAGGATCATCACCTGGACAACGGAGCCCAAGAGCTCGGACGTCAGGAAGGTTCGTGTGTCAGCCGGGCGAGCCGGGCCCCGCTCTGTGAGACGCCGTGGGAGCGATTATCACCCGAGTCGGTGCTCACGGGAGCTTACAATCTAATCTGGGGTTTATTTCATCATACGTGTTACGCCCAGGCTGTGTTGGCCCGGTGTGCCGCGCGTTATCAGATGGAGAGGTGGCGTGTTTTCCACGCCCCGGTACGTGCCCCGGGGCTTGTCCTGTCCCCTCGTACGCGTTGGCATCCCGGCTCGCCTCTGACACGATGCCAGCGAGGAGTATGGAGAGCTGCCAGCTTTGGGTCAGTAGGTAGAAGGCTGGCGGAACCTCCTCGCCCTGTGCGTCGGCTCCAATATCCTGGTTCATTGTTACAGAGGTTGCCGGTTACACGTAACCCCGCGCTGTCCGTCATCTCGCCCCGGGGTGTCCTGAAATAATCCCCTCACTGTATTAGTCTCTACCACTTGTTCTGGGAGGCTGTTCCACTTATCCACCACCCTCTCAGTAAAGTAAATAATTTTTTAGTAATCACTGATTTATCTATACATTATACAGGGGGCCGGTCGCTCATTTATCTATACATTATACAGGGGGCCGGTCACTCACCTCGTGATGTCGGGAAACTCGAGCGTCGCGTCTGACAGCGCAGAGCTTTTTGTTTCAGCCCCCAAAATACTTCCTTTCCAGCTAATAAGAGAGCTGAAAAACCTGATTCTTGGAGATGAGAGATGAGCTCGTCGGGGGTTTTCGTTGTCAGCGGCTGGAGGGGCCCCGGCGTCTGTATAACTTAAAGCTGTGTGCGCGAGCGTCAGGAATCCTCCTCGAGAAGGAGCGGAGCTGCAGCATGCGCGGCCAGCACTCACTCTGCCCTCCTACACGGTGACCGTGATCTGCCGGCTCATCCTCAGGGTGGGCTGCGGGGGTCTCTGCCCTGAAGGTCCCGTTCTGTGCCATATCTAGGTGAGCAGTAGATGCCCCAAAAGGCTTCTCTGAATCTTCTCACCCCGCTGGCTGGCGGATCTCGGGGTCTCCACCTTCCAGACCCCGACAGAGTGCACGACCCCCCCCCCCCCCGGGGATCTCAGATGCATAGAAATGGCTGATTGAGCGGCCGACTAAAAACCCCTAACGAGCTTCTGCCCCATTAGGCCTTAACGGGCTCTTTGTCCGCGTTCGCTGCCCCCACTCCCCCCCCCCGCCGAGGATTTCTTCCTTCAGGCCCAAAGTGAGTGAATTCTGCTCCCTCTGCGCCTCGCCGGCCGTGAAAAGTTTGGGAATTTGCCCCGGGGCAATAAAGCTACCACTGGTAATCATTATAAAGAGAAGCGATGGTCGGCAGATCTCGTAGTTCCCTCGCCCGCCGCTCCGGATCCGCTAAACTCCCCAGAATATTAATGTGAAAAGCCGTATTGTTCCTGTCCGGGGGGCCGGGAGCCGATCACCAGAGCGGCTTCTATCTCTCATCGCTTAGAACTCCGCGACCCGTTAACCGTTACATGAAACGCGACACGAGGGACCAGAAACACTCTGATTCGTGAAACCGTCCCCTAAAGATGCCCGGCGTCAGATCTAGTTACCCCGTTAACCCGTTCCACGCCCCGCTCGGGGCAGTAGTGTGTTTTCTGTATGTACGTCTCTGGGCAGATGGGAATACCGGTGAATCACGGCCGCACTCTAAATGGTTAACAAGGTGTTTTTTCCAGTGATTCCCATTTAATTATGACGTATACAGGTTACGGGGTGTGCCGCCTGGGTGAAGTCGGGGCAGGCAGAAAGCAGCTTCTCAGGCGGCTGCGAGACAGTCGGCGTGGCTGAGAGTGACAGGAGTTGGAGAGTTGCCCGTGTGGCTTGTAGATGTGGCCCGCGGGCCGCCCGCAGCGCTTTCTCCTCGCCGAGCGCGTCGGGATCTTTCTGTCCTGTCGCTGATTGCAGCCGCGTTTCGAAATCGCCCTTCTGGAGGTTAATTAGCTCCTCGTTCCGTGACCTATATATCGCGTTGGCATCGGACGGGCGGCTTCGCCCGCTGGGGACAAACATGCGCGGCTTTACTCGCTGGTTACTTGGGCCGATGCCACCGGAACAGAAAGATCGCAATGTTCCTCCATCTGTTTCCAAAACAGTTAACTTTATTTGTTTGTTTTGACGTCGGACGCATAAAGCTTTATATTGAGGCCGTTTTTAATAATGTTTTAATGATTTTGCGCCCGCAGAAATCCGCTTTTAATTGCTGGTTGGAATCGAGTTGTTCCTCCCCGTGTCCCAGTTAACCGACCGACGCTTCCTTGTGGCTGAAGTGAAGCGCCGAGCGCAGGGTCAGCTCTGCGGGGTTCAGAGATGTATATTTTATGGGATTTGGGTTTAAGGGGGTTCTGTAAATGTACCAGTTCTGAACCCAGAGTCCGCGTGAAAATCGATCGGTTTAGCGCCCCCCCTCTCGAAATGAATCGCGTTACGGGGCAGCAGCGAGCGGATCGTTGTTATTATCCATTTATAGCGCCATCAAATACCATAGCGCTGTACAACCCTTCCTAATCATTGTAATTATTCCACCCCATCGGTCCTGTGAAAAAGGCCGCTGGCTTCCTCGTGTTATTGGCTGGCGTGTCACATCTACATGTGATGTATGTAAACGAGCCCTGAAAGCACCGTATGTAGGAAACATGTCCGCGACCTGACGCGCTGCTTCTTGGCTCTCTCTTAACTCTGTCTACTTGCCTTAAATTCAGGCCCTGCATAACTGGGCGTGCGAGGACCCCCCGGCACGGCCCAGCGCAGCCTCCTCGGGCCCCGGGGAGGGCAGTCTGGAGGAAAGGTGTAAACAGGTAGCCGCGTGTGTTCACTAACCGGGTGTGTGCGGTGACAGAATTAACCCAACCCGGCTCCTCGCTCCCGGGGGGTGGATCTCTGACTCTTCTGTGCCGCCCCCGAGGAGCCGTCGGCGTTACCGACCTGCGTTGGGGCTTGCATTAAACTGCATGAGGTCGCGGGTGGGCTGCAGAGGTTTTGGGTGCAGGGGTTTGGAGTCGCATTAGACCTTGGAAGTCCGATGAAAAAGTAAATCGCGGCCTCCCCGCGGAACCGGAACTTCTTCTTGAGGATTTTGGGACAGATCCCCGGAACGTATAATATTATCGTCTGCATTCCGTGGAATTCCCTTCCTGGGTCCGGCTCCTTTAATATTTGGCTTTTTATACGTATTTCACGCCCGGCCGATAGAATCATCTTAGGGTCCGTATTACGCGGCCGCGCATGGCCTGGGACCCCCGGCAGGCAGGTGGCGCAGGGAGGGTATAGATTTATACAGCCGTTGATGTGTTTGGGGTGTAAATACACGAGATCCGCTCGCATTCCGCATTCTACTCCGAACGGATTGCGCGAGTTCTTTTATAACGTTTCTTGTTGGAACATTCTAACAGTTTTGGTGTGTTTTGCATGTTTCCGTGTAACGCCACATATATGATTAACAGAATTGCCCCGAGGGTACCAAACGTGCTCACACAAGCACCCAACTATCCCACGTGCCAGGAATTACTCCCAAGTGCACCGGCCCCCGGGGGTTATTGGGGCAAATCTCTATCCCAAAGCCTGATTCTGCTTGCGTTTGGTGCTGAGCGCGGGGTGCATGAGATCCGGGATGCTAAGCGTGTGCCCAGCGTGAGAACACGCTATAACGGGGCGTGTGAAAGGGGGGAGCTGCGTGTGATATCCTTTTATATGTTTATTTTATTATTATTGTTATTATTATTATTGCATTTCTTAGAGATTTTTCATTGCTGTTTTGTTACTTTGTATAAAGATCCCCTAAATACTTTTAATCATCTCATTTGCATATGAGGCTGCATGGTGATCTCACAAAGAGGTTTCCTCTTGATCTATTCGCTCTCTTTATGTGGGGGTCTCGTTAAGCCCTCTGCAGATGGGGGGTCTCTGGGTGAGGGGTGAGGGGACTCAGTGGGTTTCGTGGTCGCAGTTTCTGTGGCGACTTCACTACTTTTATTACTTTGCACCAGATTTGCAGATTCTCTGGAGTTAACCCTTTGCAGGGGCCGCTGCGTAACGGCTGAACGGGCCTTAAAGGGGATCTGAATGGGTCGTAATGTGTCCTGTCGGAGGGTTAAAAGAGCCCAGACTGCGCATGAGCCGCGTCGTCTGTAACTTTAGCTCTGGAGCTGCAGCTCTGTCCCTGGATCAGAGATCCCGTTTGGACCGCGTTATAACGGATCCCGTGGAGGGCCGGCGCCGGCCGGTTAAACGTACAGACTGCGCGAGTCGTTATTTTCTTCCAGCGTCCGTAACGCCGCGGTCCCGTCGCATTTCCTGCGGCCGTTCCTCTGACGCTTTTCTCGTTGCAGGCCGCGCAGATCGTCCTCATCTCTCTGTTTGAGCTGAATACTCCGGAGTTCACCATGTTACTCGGCGCTCTGCCAAAAACCTTCCAGGACGGCGCCACCAAACTCCTTCACAACCATCTGAAGAACTCCAGTAACAGCGGCGTGGTGAGTACCGGCGGGGGGGGGTGTCACTGGGGCGGGGGGGTCACCAGGGCGGGGGGGGGGGGTCACCGGCACGGTGCGGGGGGGGTCACCGGCACGGGGGGGTTACCGGCGGAGGGCAAAGACATTCGCGTGTTTACAGAGGAAAGTTTCTCTCCGGAGCGTTTAATGCCTGCGCGGCAGAGAACAGAAGGTTTAGACCCAGCCGGCCGCGATGTTACTGATTGTTACAGCCGCGCATTACATGCGATCCATCTGAGAGACGCCGCGGAGGAATCGTAAATCAGATCCGTCGTTATCGCAGCGCATGTTCTGCGCATTTCTTTGTGTGCAAAATTGCACAATAAATTTAACGCTGATTTATCTATACATTATACAGGGGCCGGCTCGCTGATTTATCTATACATTATACAGGGGCCGCTCACTGATTTATCTATACATTATACAGGGGGCCGGTCACTGATTTATCTATACATTATACAGGGGCCGGCTCGCTGATTTATCTATACATTATACAGGGGCCGGCTCGCTGATTTGTCTATACATTATACAGGGGGCCGGTCACTGATTTATCTATACATTATACAGGGGGCCGATCACTGATTTATCTATACATTATACAGGGGCCGGCTCGCTGATTTGTGTTTCGGTGCGGCGTCTCTCATTTTCTTGCAGGTTTTGGGGTAATTACCGTTTTTGTTTTGTTTTCTGCGGCCGCCGCGTGGTTCACGTTTTTGGTTTCTGGTTCCAGGGTTCTCCGAGCAGCACCATCGGACGCACGCAGTCCAGACACCCGAGCAGCCGCGCCAGCCCACTAACATCCCCCACCAACTGCTCCCATGGGGGCATCTCTCCCAGGTAACTACCCCTCATTGTCTCCGCCACGAATTAACCCCCGCAGCACCTCCTCTACGGCAGCGAGAAGGCTAATCCCCCGGTGCGAGAGGCCGTCGCGGCTACCGGCCGGTACCTACTGGGCCGTTGTTGCCAGTTTGTTTTTATTATTATATTTTATTTATATAGCGCCAACAATTCCCGCAGCGCATCATACAGTCCCTACATTCAAAGGGTCTGACGAGACTAGAACTGCCAAACTGAGACGAACTGATACATTAGGTGTGTTCAGCGTTTATAACGTATCCAGCGTCCTGTCCGGGCGTATAACGTATCCAGCGTCCTGTCCGGGGCGTATAACGTATCCAGCGCTCTGTCTGGGGCGTATAACGTATCCAGCGCTCTGTCTGGGGCGTATAACGTATCCAGCGCTCTGTCCGGGGCGTATAACGTATCCAGCGCTCCGTCCGGGGCGTATAACGTATCCAGCGCTCCGTCCGGGGCGTATAACGTATCCAGCGCTCCGTCCGGGGCGTATAACGTATCCAGCGCTCCGTCCGGGGCGTATAACGTATCCAGCGCTCCGTCCGGGGCGTATAACGTATCCAGCGCTCAGTCCGGGGCGTATAACGTATCCAGCGCTCCGTCCGGGGCGTATAACGTATCCAGCGCTCCGTCCGGGGCGTATAACGTATCCAGCGCTCCGTCCGGGGCGTATAACGTATCCAGCGCTCCGTCCGGGGCGTATAACGTATCCAGCGCTCCGTCCGGGGCGTATAACGTATCCAGCGCTCCGTCCGGGGCGTATAACGTATCCAGCGCTCCGTCCGGGGCGTATAACGTATCCAGCGCTCTGT
This sequence comes from Spea bombifrons, assembly GCF_027358695.1. Lineage (NCBI taxonomy): Eukaryota > Metazoa > Chordata > Amphibia > Anura > Pelobatidae > Spea > Spea bombifrons. The sequence continues at coordinate 1,058,584 of NC_071093.1, forward strand.
CCGGGGCGTATAACGTATCCAGCGCTCCGTCCGGGGCGTATAACGTATCCAGCGTCCTGTCCGGGGCGTTTCTATGTATCTGGATGTAAACGTTCCGCGTGAATCTCCGTCCAAATAACAAAGTGGCCTGAAAAACGCATGAAGATGCAGCTTCTTTTTCTCTCCCTCCTTCCCGTCTTTTTCTCTCCCTCCTTCCCTCTCGCTTCCCTCTCTCCCTACTTCCTTCCCGCTCCCTTCTCGCTCCCTTCTCGCTGTCTCCTTCCCGCTCCCTTTTCTCTCTCTCTCCCCTCTCGCTCCCCCCCTCTCTCGCTCCCCCTCTCTCTCCCCTGTCTCCCTCTCCTCTCTCTCTCTCTCTCTCTCTCTCTCTCTCTCTCTCCCTCCTTCCTTCCTTCCTGCTCCCCTCTCTCTCTCTCCCTCTCTCTCCTCTCTCTCTCCCCTCGCTCTCTCTCTCCCTCCTGCTCCCCCCTCTCTCCTGCGGCAGCCGGCTGTGGGGTTGGAGCGCGGACGGGCTGTTTAAGAATCTCCCTCCTGCGCCGTCCTCCATCCCCATCGCTCCGTCTCACAAGGCGTTCCGACGCGCTCTCTCTCCAAGGTAACCGAGCTCCCCGTGTGTCCGGTACCCGTGTCACAGTATTACCACGGAGCGCGGGCTGGGGGGCTTCACGGGGGGCCGGTGGCAGTTAGGAGGGGTATATAGATCACTAAGTTTTTAGTTAACCCCGTGATTGGTGAGACTGCTTTATGTATCAGAAAAATAATCAGATACATTGTTTCTATTGCCACGTTTCTGAGTAGTAGTTATAGGTCACGGAAGCCCAGTGCTTGTGTTAAATGAGCTGCCGGGTCTGACCCACAGGGGGCCGTTAACGGGTTTGGGATTATTTCCTTTTTAAAAATGAGTTCCGGTGACCGTGAATGTCGTTCTCCGCCATCTCCGTGACATTCAAGGACTCGGAGCGGATGTTTCCGAGTAATATTGTGACACGTTCCCGCAGACGCCGGGCGGCGCATGCTCCGTGCTGCTCTGCAGAGCTTTCTTGCATGGCGTTATGTGGCTGCAGGAGTCTGGTCATCGCCCCAAAGGGTTAAAGCAACAGTGCCAGCCAGACCCGCGCCCCGTACCCCAATATACCGGCCCCCGTACCCCCGTATATTGCGGCCGCAAGCGACCCCCGCTTTCTGAGATCTCTCATCGCATTACTGTAACGACATTGTGATTGGATGATTGGATCTTCGTCATCTCTCCGCTGCATGCCTTCATCGCATTTCTGTAACGAGCGCAGCTCACTGCCGTAGAGGAGGTTAAACTGCAGGCATCGAGGAACATGCGACTCACGACATGCGCGCTAGTGCTGTTGCTTTAACACGCGTGTGATAACCCGGCTCTCCATCCGTCCTGATGATGTCATCACCTTCGTGTTTTTACTGTCGTTGTCTCGTGGCGTCCATGCTGGCCGGGACCGAGAGAAAACATTCAAACGTATTACACGGCCTCATTCCACGCTTCTAGCTGTGCCTGGAGCTCTCACCGTCCACGCGAAGCTCAGTCACGTGTAGCTCAGTCACGTGTAGCTGGCGTGTTTTTAACCAAATCTTTCCCGCCTTCCCGCCGGCAGCCTCCTGGACTACGACACGGAAAACCTGAACTCCGACGAGATCTACAGCTCTCTCCGCGGCGTCACCGAGGCCATCGAAAAGTTCAGCTTCCGGAGCCAGGAGGATCTGAACGAGCCGGTGAAGAGGGACGGCAAGAAGGACGCTGACATTGTGAGTATTTCCTGGAGCAGCCTCCCAGCAGAGGCGGTAGAGGCTTAACACACAAAGCTTTCCTGAAACGCCGTGTCTGTTACCCCGCAGGTCGGCAGAGAGGTGGCTTCTCCAGCGAGCGATCCCCGCGGCGGCTCCGATGTGGTGGAAGGCGGAAGGATGGCGTTGGATAACAAGACTTCCCTGCTGAACACGCAGCCGCCTCGCGCCTTCACGGGGCCGCGCGGGCGAGAGTACAGCCCGTATCCCTACGCCGACTCCATCAACAGCTACGACAAGGCTGTGCTCAAAGAGGCCGTGTTCGACGACGACATGGAGCAGCTGCGTGACGGTGGGCTTCGTCGGCGGGTTGGGGGTCTCTGCACGGGACGTCTCACAGCCGCGGCGCCGGCCTCCTGCCCTTTACCTCTCTCCATCTGAACCCCGTCTCTCGCCTCTCTTCCCAGTGGCCATTGACCACTCGGACCTGGTGGCCGACCTGCTGAAGGAGCTGTCCAATCACAACGAGCGAGTGGAGGAGAGGAAGGGGGCGCTCTGCGAGCTGCTGAAGATCACTCGAGAAGACAACATCGGGGTCTGGGAGGAACACTTCAAGACTATCCTCCTGCTGCTGCTGGAGACCCTCGGAGACAAAGACGTAAGTAAACGGCATAGCGCCTGGCGGGTAACGGGTTAAATGCCCCATAGGCAGCTGCAGCTGGGTCCTGTATAGGGTTATCCTGTAGGGGGTCCGTGTTCCTGCCGCGTGAGAGAAGCCCCTCATACAATAGAAATATGGAGAATAAGCCAGGAATTGGCACTTTTTCCTTCCGCGTTGTTGCCCCTCTCCCCTCCGGTGTGTGTGTGTGTGTGGGGGGGGGCAATAGCCAAGGTTAACATCCTTCTGCACCACGTAACTGTCTGTGTTACCCGCAGCACGCCATCCGAGCGTTGGCACTGAGGGTCCTGCGAGAAATTCTGCGGAACCAGCCGGCCCGCTTCAAGAACTACGCAGAGCTGACCATCATGAAGACCCTCGAGGCCCACAAGGACTCCCATAAGGAGGTCGGTGCCCCGGCTGTGATAAGTATTCCTGTGTGCCGTATGTCAAGTGCTCTGCGTGGGCGGGGCTTATGTTTGGTCACGCCTTGTCATCTGTCATTCAAAATAGAAGGGCCCTGGCAGGGACATGGTTAACCCCGCGCAATGTGGCCGTTATTATTGTATCGCTTTTGATACAATAATACAATAAATATGCACCCCGCTGCTCGTTCTATATGAATGTCATCGCCGCGCATGATGTCATCAGTGACGGTTTCTTTGTGCATATCAGGGCAAGTGGCAGAGGTTACGGGGGGGGTTACAGGGGGGTGGTGTTACAGAGGGGGCTCCGGGGCCGGGTATTCACTTTACTGATTAACATCTAGATGGAGAGAGTAAGCGAAGCGTAAAACTAATGGGTGCATTCCTCCTCCGCCGCCCCGCCGCCGCCGCTCACGGCTCCTTCCAGAATCCCATTTATTGTTACCCTCCTGGGGGCTGAGGACGGGGCGGCCTTCTGAGGATTGGGTCGGGGGGTCGCTTCTTTTATTTAATATGTAGCTATGAGAACATGTGAAATCCATGCGATTCCTACATGCTTAATGCAGTGAGTATATACACTGTATATATATATATATGTTTGTATATAATTATTATTGATTTATATAGCGCCTTTCTATTCCGTAGCGCTGTACAATGGGGCGGACAGGACATGACAAGCAGTATATACCATAAACATAACAATATGACTTACAGAGAGGAGGGCCCTGCGCACAGGAGCTTACAATCTAGAGTTAATGCATTGTGTATATACGGTGTGTATGTGTATATGTATGTGTGTGTGTGTGTGTGTGTGTGTGTGTGTGTATAAATACACACACACACACACACATACACGCAGTATATACACACACATGTATATACCCTGCACACGCATACTATTGTTGGTCTCTGTTAATTTTTACCCGACCGCCCCTCTGGGTTTAATCGTCCGGCACTAATGGAGGAAAATGCTGAGGCCGTTATTATTGTTTAATAGCCCGGGGGGGGGGGTTTGAGGAACGGATCGGCCGAGTCACCTATAGCGGGGCCATTAAACGTGGAATATATGAGGGTGAGAGGCTGAGCGCCGCCTGGAGACACGGACCGGGGTCCTGAGCCGTTACAGGGGCTGATCTCGTACTTCGATCCGTCGTCATAGAATCCGGTGAATTATCCGGGTCACTTTCTGGGGAAACGGGTGCATGCGCGGCTCTCACACCCCGAACAGCGTCCCGGCCGCCCAGTGACCCCCCCTCCCCGGTTACAATGAGCCCCCCCCCCCTCCCCGGTTACAATGAGCCCCCCCCCCCTCCCCGGTTACAATGAGCCCCCCCCCTCCCCGGTTACAATGAGCCCCCCCCCCTCCCCGGTTACAATGAGCCCGAGCTCCGTGTTATAAAGCCAGTGGAGCCGGTTCTACCTGCGCGGCTCCTCCCAGCACAAGCTGCCCTCTCCTGGGGTAATAGAACTTCAATGAAGACAGGAGTCCCTCCCCATCCCCAGAGACCTTGGGCCGTTCCCTGCGACCCCTCCGTCCCCCCAACCCCTGCATTAAAGCCCCCACGGGGCAGAAGCGGCTTTAAAGTGATTTGCTGGATAAACGAGATCAGCAAGAGATTTGGGGGTCTCAGTGCGCCCGGCTGGGGGGGGGAGCAGAGGGGGTGGGGGGGAGAGAAGGGCTGGGGGGAGCGAGACGGGGAGAGAGGATGGGAGAGACATTTAAATATTTAAAAGCATTTAACAAAGGACAGGAGGGATGGTTTGGTTTTTTTTTGGGGGTGAAAGTTCAGCTCCGTGAGACGTTTTCTGAAAGTTTAAATACCCGGGGAGGGAACGTTTGGCGTCTGACTGCCGAGGGTCAGAGGCTGAGATGGAATAGAAGGAAGTTTTACTTTACTGAGAGGGGGTAGATAAATGGAACAGCCTCCCAGCAGAAGCCGTAGAGGGTAATACAGTGAGGGATTGATTAACGTTTGAGTCTTTACAGAAGGAAAAATGGGCGACTTGACGGGGGCCGATCCGCCAGCGGGTTCTCTGTCTCTGTGTAATGCCCCCATCTCTCAGCCCGTTAACCCTTACTCTGCTCCCCCGTCCCTCCCAAGCTGCTCGCTCCCCTCCAGTTTTGCTCTCTGACTGAGGCGCGACGCATGGACGGGGCAGAGAGGTCGCGCAGGTCCTCGTTACGATGGCTCATTGTGTCTTCCTTGTCATCAGGTGGTCCGAGCGGCGGAGGAAGCGGCGTCCACGCTGGCCGGATCCATTCACCCCGAGCAGTGCATCAAAGTCCTCTGTCCCATCATCCAGACGGCCGACTACCCCATCAACCTCGCCGCCATCAAAATGCAAACCAAGGTCATCGAGAGGATCTCCAAGGAGTCCCTGCACCAGATCCTCCCCGACATCGTCCCGGGGCTATTACAGGTGATGCCCCGCAACCCCCGCCGTGCCCCGAAACCCCCGTCCTGCCCCGAAACCCCCGTCCTGCCCCGCAACCCCCGCCGTGCCCCGCAACCCAGTCCTCCCCCGGATCCCCGCCGTGCCCCGAAACCCCCGCCGTGCCCCGAAACCCCCGTCCTGCCCCGAAACCCCCGTCCTGCCCCGCAACCCCCGCCGTGCCCCGCAACCCCCGCCGTGCCCTGCAACCCCCGCCGTGCCCCGCAACCCAGTCCTCCCCCGGATCCCCGCTGTGCCCCGAAACCCCCGCTGTGCCCCGAAACCTGTTCCGACTATTGCTGACGGCCCCGGCGCGGACAGCCTTTCCGTTCATCATCAGGCACCTCGGTGCCGGCTGACTGCGTCTCGGGGTTGGGGGGGGGCACTAGATTTTCTGCTTAAAACATGAAATATATAAAAGTGGAATTACCTCCCTAGTGGAAGCCCGTGAAGCAGACTATGTGGGAAGCCAAATGGTTGGCAATTATTCCTCCCCATTGTTAACTTATTAGCCCCCTGCACCAAATCCCCGCTTTCTACAGATTTCCTGTAATCGGGACGCAGAACCGGTCCGTTAACCCCTGCAAGCCCCCCCCCCAACCGGTTTACAGACAGCAAATCACTCATCAGAGGCTTCGGCGTTAAGTGATAAGAATCTGAACGGGGGGTTAATTGGATTTAACTCTCGCAGGTCGGAATGCACTAATTACCCCACGCAGGGGGCCGAATGTCACCCCTTTGGGTATTTTATACTATTTTATTATTTTCCCTCGGACGGCCTTTATCTTCTAAGTAGGGTTTTTAGGCGAACAAAAGGAATTCTTTTGGGTTCCGTTAGAAGTGATTTAGAGCGGTTATACCCCCCGGCGGCCCCCGATGGTCTCCTTGAGGTCGCGCAGGGCAGGCAGTTACCGAAGTTGCCCCTGGGAGGGTTAGTTGCAATACATTATTTATATGGTGCCAGCAGACGCCGTAGCGGGCCCGGCTCCCGGGAGCTTACAATCTAGTCGCTGGTTGAGAGGGAGGAGAGGACGGCTGGGACGGGGAGGAGCTGATCGGATGATGTGAAGAGGTTGTTGGCTTGTTTGGCACCAAAAAATATATTAGATTTTTTTTTTTTCTATTTTTCAAATAAATCCGTAATTTTCCAAACGCTGAATTTGTAACCAATCTCTTGCTCGCCGTCTTTTTCCTCCCCGAAGGGCTACGATAACACGGAGAGCAGCGTCCGCAAGGCCAGCGTCTTCTGCCTGGTAGCCATTTATTCGGTGATCGAGGAAGAGTTAAAGCCGTATCTGGCGCAGCTGACGGGCAGTAAGGTAGGAGATCCGCGTCCCCCAAAGCCCCCCCAGGCTGCATTCCCTGCCGGGGGGGGGGATTTAGACGCAGAGCACTCAGGGGGGCTACTTATAAAAACAGCTTCTGGCGCAAACGTTTTTAAAGTGTTCTGATCACCATGGAAACCGAGGATTTGTCGACCGTTCCGTTGATTTGCTGAGAAGACAATTTGATTTGCTGAGGGGCCGCTCCGCTGTGGCCGGGAATGGCAGCGGTGAAACAGGAGGGTATCGGGGGGCTGCTGTATGTGGGCCGGGTCTGCGGTATCGGGAGGGCCCGCGGTATATATTGGGGTTGGGCCTCTGATTTGAGCCATTTTGGGTTATTTTCCTCGTTTCCCGGCTGCCGAGATTAACGTTTCTGCCTCTTGTGTTTCAGATGAAGCTCCTGAATTTGTACATAAAAAGAGCGCAAACGACAAACAGTAACAGCAGCTCGTCGTCCGACGTCTCCACGCACAGCTAGAGCTCCGGAGACCCCCAAACCCCCCCAGCCCCCCGCGCACGAAACACACGGCCCCCCGTTCTGTATCCTCAAACACTAACGGAGAGCGACGACTTCCGTGTCCGGGGAGGAAGGGGTTACAGCGGCCGCCCGGTCCGCAGGACTACCAAGCTCCGCCTCCATCTCCGCGACCCCGCCCCCTGCCTTCGTCGCAATCAGTATTTTATTTAAAAACCGTGTTTATGTGATTTTATTTTTTTGTTTGTTTTTGGAATTGGATTTTGAATGTAGACCCCCGGCGCCCGCTGACTCCGGAGGAGGGCGCGCTCCGCTAAGCGGCGCGTCTGGCTTTTCTGCTGTTTTATGTTGTAAATATTCAGCACATTTCTTTTACGGTTATCGGCGATACCTCGTTTTAGAGAATTCTGGTTACGATCGAACGGAAAACGTCGTTCTCGGTCTGAAAGCGACGGCTCCTCTGCTTTATTTTTTTTAGTTTTTCGTTTTTTGAGCGATCTCGGTATTTTGCGCGCCCGCTGACGCCAGCTCGGTCCGGTGTCAGAAAAGCGGCGTTTAAAGTAACCGTTTTTTGGTTTCTTTAACGTTTTCTCCGTTACCGGTTTTCTTTTGCGCCACAAAGTTTTTATTTGCTCTCGTTTTAATTTTTTACTGAATTCCGTGTTCGGACCCCAGAAGACGCGGTTGGATTAATCTCGTCATGCGCTCCGCGTGCCGTTAGTATGTAGTCAGCGAGCGCTGAGCTCCGCTACCGGAACGGCGGCGACATTTCTGATGGTTTGGTTTTTTTGTCTTCCGCTCCGTCTTTTTTTCCGCTGTTCCCAGTTTTTTGCTCTTTTTGCATCATAAATAAAAGCGTTTTGGGTTCCCGTGAAGCAGCAGAAGCCGCGCAGGATCCGCGGACGCCGATTTATTCCCCCAAATGGCGACAATCAAACGTCCATCCAACACCAACCCCCCCCCCCGCGTCAGAGCAGCCGCGCATCGCCCGCTGCCGTTCCCATGATCCTGGGAGGCTGGGGGATGATGGGAATTGTCTGAAAGGGACAGCGATGCCAACGATTACTGGATTCTCCCAACGAATCGGAGCCGCTGCGGGGCTGGGAATGGTGAAGACGCCACTGGAGCTCGGTTATGAAAGAGTTAAACCAGGACATGGCGTCACATGGCGTTAGTTAACTCATTCAGCGCTGCTGGGCTCCTCGTGGCAGGAGGGAAATGCCAAAACGTCACTTGGCTCCAACGCGTGGGTCCTTGTCGTGGAATTGTGTGAAAGGGTTAATTCGCCGTGACGACGCGCGGCTTTTCCTCTCGGCCACCGCTTTTATTTTAAACGGACGGCCGGCGATCGCCAAACCCGGGCGTCAGAATTCGGTGAATCGGGCGACGCTCTCCTTCCTGTTACAATCGTCATTTAAATGCTTTATTTATATCCCGTACGATACAAAGTAACGCCGCCCCCCCCCGACAGTAACGGCCCCCCCGATCCCCCTCTGTAATGCACCTCCCTCCCGCTGACGCGCGAAGCCCTCCATAATGCCCCCGGGCCGTCTATTCCTCGCGGGCCTTGGGGCAGATGGGGTTTGGCTGCGCAGGTCACGTCGGTCTCATCCACGCCGGGCCAGGGAAAGGCTTACGATGCATTACGAAGTGATTTCTGGACCCCCGGGGGTCTCGCGCATGTCATCCCCCCTTTTTTCTGTCATTTTCCATCTCTTTGTATTTATATCTCGATGGATCGCTCCGCGTATCATCGCCGCTGTACAGAAACGTTGGTTTTTTGTTGCATTAACATGAATGTGATAGAATTTGCTAAAAAAAGAAAAAGAAAAAAAAACAAAAGGAAAAAAAACTGAACCTGAGTTTTGCTTTATTAGAATAAATTCAGTTTACGTTTAATTCACGTTTCTCTCGTCTCGTTTTTTAATGACTTCATGAATTTATACGTTATACAGGGGGCCGCTCGCTGATTCATTTATACATTATACAGGGGGCCGCTCGCTGATTTATCTATACATTATACAGGGGGCCGGTCACTGATTTATCTATACATTATACAGGGGGCCGGTCACTGATTTATCTATACATTATACAGGGGGCCGCTCGCTGATTTATCTATACATTATACAGGGGGCCAGTCACTGATTCATTTATACATTATACAGGGGGCCGGTCACTGATTTATCTATACATTATACAGGGAGCCGCTCGCTGATTTATCTATACATTATACAGGGGGCCGCTCGCTGATTTATCTATACATTATACAGGGGCCGGTCACTGATTTATCTATGCATTATACAGGGCCGGTCACTGATTTATCTATACATTATACAGGGGGCCGGTCACTGATTTATCTATACATTATACAGGGGGCCGGTCACTGATTCATTTATACATTATACAGGGGGCCGGTCACTGATTTATCTATACATTATACAGGGAGCCGCTCGCTGATTTATCTATACATTATACAGGGGGCCGCTCGCTGATTTATCTATACATTATACAGGGGCCGGTCACTGATTTATCTATACATTATACAGGGGCCGGTCACTGATTTATCTATACATTATACAGGGGGCCGGTCACTGATTCATTTATACATTATACAGGGGGCCGGTCACTGATTTATCTATACATTATACAGGGGGCCGCTCGCTGATTTATCTATACATTATACAGGGGCCGCTCGCTGATTTATCTATACATTATACAGGGGGCCAGTCACTGATTTATCTATACATTATACAGGGGGCCGCTCGCTGATTTATCTATACATTATACAGGGGGCCGGTCACTGATTCATTTATACATTATACAGGGGGCCGGTCACTGATTTATCTATACATTATACAGGGGGCCGCTCGCTGATTTATCTATACATTATACAGGGGGCCGGTCACTGATTCATTTATACATTATACAGGGGGCCGGTCACTGATTTATCTATACATTATACAGGGGCCGGTCACTGATTTATCTATACATTATACAGGGGGCCGCTCGCTGATTTATCTATACATTATACAGGGGCCGGTCACTGATTTATCTATACATTATACAGGGGGCCGGTCACTGATTTATCTATACGTTATACAGGGGCCGGTCACTGATTTATCTATACGTTATACAGGGGCCTGTCACTGATTTATCTATACATTATACAGGGGGCGGTCACTGATTTATCTATACATTATACAGGGGGGCGGTCGCTGATTTATCTATACATTATACAGGGGCCGGCTCGCTGATTTATCTATACATTATACAGGAGGCCGGTCACTGATTTATCTATACATTATACAGGGGCCGGGTCACTGATTTATCTATACATTATACAGGGGCCGGTCACTGATTTATCTATACATTATACAGGGGGCCGGTCACTGATTTATCTATACATTATACAGGGGGCGGTCACTGATTTATCTATACATTATACAGGGGGCCGGTCACTGATTTATCTATACATTTTACAGGGGGCCGGTCACTGATTTATCTATACATTATACAGGGGCCGGTCACTGATTTATCTATACATTATACAGGGGGCCGGTCACTGATTTATCTATACATTATACAGGGGCCGGTCACTGATTTATCTATACATTATACAGGGGGCGGTCACTGATTTATCTATACATTATACAGGGGGCGGTCACTGATTTATCTATACATTATACAGGGGGCCGGTCACTGATTTATCTATACATTATACAGGGGGCCGGTCACTGATTTATCCATACATTGTACAGGGGCCGGCTCGCTGATTTATCTATACACGCCCCGTGTCAGAGCAGAACCCATGTTTTCTTCCTCCAGGGTTGAGCTTTTTTTCATTACTTTGATCCTAATTATTAAGTAATTAACCCATTAATCCAGCTTCATTGAACGCGCACTGGCTCGTCTTTGGCCCTTTCGGACCGGTTTCGGACCCTCTTACGGCTGACAGTAGAAATCTTCTTATTAATGCTCTTTGGGGTCAGCGCCGTCTGTCTCCCATCACCAGGAGGCTAACTTTATAAATTGCTGCTTTTTTAGACCTGTATTGACCCGTTGCCGTGGTAACAGACATTCTAGAGTGACGTCAGCTGGATCTAACTTCACCTGCTTCCTGACACCCAATTAGCACGAAATCGGATTTATATTTTAATTGCCCCGACCTCGTCGCGTTTAATACTAACTGCGCTTTCTATTATCTTCATTAAATTTATACTGGAAGCTCCCGGCCCCCCCGGTCACCCAGAGTGCCGCTGAGACCCCCGGGGGGCAGGAGGGCATTCGGGGGGCCGCAGGGAGTCTGCGTTCAAACAGCTTCTAGAGTTAAAATAATCATTTACGGTCCATTGTACAGCGCTGCGGAGTATGACGGCGATATATAAATAATAATAATAACACATTGTACAGCGCTGCGGAGTATGACGGCGATATATAAATAATAATAATAACACACATTGTACAGCGCTGCGGAGTATGACGGCGATATATAAATAATAATAACACATTGTACAGCGCTGCGGAGTATGACGGCGATATATAAATAATAATAACACATTGTACAGCGCTGCGGAGTATGACGGCGATATATAAATAATAATAACACACATTGTACAGCGCTGCGGAGTATGACAGCGATATATAAATAATAATAACACACATTGTACAGCGCTGCGGAGTATGACGGCGATATATAAATAATAATAATAACACACATTGTACAGCGCTGCGGAGTATGACGGCGATATATAAATAATAATAACACACATTGTACAGCGCTGCGGAGTATGACGGCGATATATAAATAATAACACACATTGTACAGCGCTGCGGAGTATGACGGCGATATATAAATAATAATAACACACATTGTACAGCGCTGCGGAGTATGACGGCGATATATAAATAATAATAACACATTGTACAGCGCTGCGGAGTATGACGGCGATATATAAATAATAATAACACACATTGTACAGCGCTGCGGAGTATGACGGCGATATATAAATAATAATAACACACATTGTACAGCGCTGCGGAGTATGACGGCGATATATAAATAATAATAATAACACACATTGTACAGCGCTGCGGAGTATGACGGCGATATATAAATAATAATAATAACACACATTGTACAGCGCTGCGGAGTATGACGGCGATATATAAATAATAATAACACATTGTACAGCGCTGCGGAGTATGACGGCGATATATAAATAATAATAACACATTGTACAGCGCTGCGGAGTATGACGGCGATATATAAATAATAATAACACATTGTACAGCGCTGCGGAGTATGACAGCGATATATAAATAATAATAACACACATTGTACAGCGCTGCGGAGTATGACGGCGATATATAAATAATAATAATAACACATTGTACAGCGCTGCGGAGTATGACGGCGATATATAAATAATAATAACACACATTGTACAGCGCTGCGGAGTATGACGGCGATATATAAATAATAATAACACATTGTACAGCGCTGCGGAGTATGACGGCGATATATAAATAATAATAACACACATTGTACAGCGCTGCGGAGTATGACGGCGATATATAAATAATAATAACACACATTGTACAGCGCTGCGGAGTATGACGGCGATATATAAATAATAATAACACACATTGTACAGCGCTGCGGAGTATGACGGCGATATATAAATAATAATAACACACATTGTACAGCGCTGCGGAGTATGACGGCGATATATAAATAATAATAACACATTGTACAGCGCTGCGGAGTATGACGGCGATATATAAATAATAATAATAACACACATTGTACAGCGCTGCGGAGTATGACGGCGATATATAAATAATAATAACACACATTGTACAGCGCTGCGGAGTATGACAGCGATATATAAATAATAATAATAACACACATTGTACAGCGCTGCGGAGTATGACGGCGATATATAAATAATAATAATAACACACATTGTACAGCGCTGCGGAGTATGACGGCGATATATAAATAATAATAATAACACACATTGTACAGCGCTGCGGAGTATGACGGCGATATATAAATAATAATAACACACATTGTACAGCGCTGCGGAGTATGACGGCGATATATAAATAATAATAACACACATTGTACAGCGCTGCGGAGTATGACGGCGATATATAAATAATAATAACACACATTGTACAGCGCTGCGGAGTATGACGGCGATATATAAATAATAATAACACACATTGTACAGCGCTGCGGAGTATGACGGCGATATATAAATAATAATAATAACACACATTGTACAGCGCTGCGGAGTATGACGGCGATATATAAATAATAATAACACACATTGTACAGCGCTGCGGAGTATGACGGCGATATATAAATAATAATAACACACATTGTACAGCGCTGCGGAGTATGACGGCGATATATAAATAATAATAACACATTGTACAGCGCTGCGGAGTATGACGGCGATATATAAATAATAATAACACACATTGTACAGCGCTGCGGAGTATGACGGCGATATATAAATAATAATAACACACATTGTACAGCGCTGCGGAGTATGACGGCGATATATAAATAATAATAACACACATTGTACAGCGCTGCGGAGTATGACGGCGATATATAAATAATAATAACACACATTGTACAGCGCTGCGGAGTATGACGGCGATATATAAATAATAACACACATTGTACAGCGCTGCGGAGTATGACGGCGATATATAAATAATAATAACACACATTGTACAGCGCTGCGGAGTATGACGGCGATATATAAATAATAATAACACACATTGTACAGCGCTGCGGAGTATAACGGCGATATATAAATAAATAATCTTAATATCTGACTCACAATCTGCCCGACGCAGTAAACCATCGCCCGCGCACTGTGGGACCCGCAGAGCTGACGGTGTGTGCTGCGCTTTACCTCTACCTCTTCTGCTGGGAGGCTGTTCCACTTATCTACCACCCTCTCAGTAAAGTAGAACTTCCTTCCAGTCTACGCTCTGGAAGTGGAAGCAGGTGGTGCGTTGGCTTTAAATGTTAGTAAAGTGGTTGGTTTCGTACGAATCCCCCCCCCGCCCTCTGTAATGAGTTTGCTGCACGATTGCCCCCCGCGGTGGGAGCTGCAGGCCCCGGCATGCTGGTATTAACCCCTCGCTGCCTGAGGTGCGCGTCCTGAGACCTCGTCCTCCGTCTCACCGACAGCCAAAACCCTCCTTTTAGATATTAAAGCAGGAAAAGGCGAATGAATCATCCGACCCCCGACAGAGAGGGTATTTATTTATTCTTTGGGGCTTTTCACTGCGTGCGCAGAATCTGTGCCCCGGAGTCTTGCACCAGTCACAGGGTGGAGGGGCAGATCCCAGCGATACTCAGTCTGCATCCCACTACTTCTCTCTCTCTCTTTGTACTGCGCCACAGAAGCTGTTGGCATCATATACGAGAGCCGACGCGCCGCAGCCAATCACAACGATCTCCCCAGACCGGCCCCTGAGAGACAAAACCTCATCCCCGAGCTCACACTTCCTGCCCCCTCACTCTGCGGCTTACATTCTATGATGTCATCATTCCCGTTCTGCACACAAAATGCCAGGGTATGATGTCACAGGCAGCTCTCTGTATGTGAAGCGCCGGGGTATGATGTCACGGTTTACATTCTGCGCGTGAAGCACCAGGTTATGATGTCATGAGGTAGGGATAAACGTGATTTACAAATATTCTAAAAAGTTAAATTAACTCCCTCCTTCTGCCCCCAAATTCCCTCACCGAGACCCCAGAACCCGGGGGGGGGATTATCGATAAAAGAGACACCGTGACGGGATAGGAGGGCGATATACACAGACACCCGAGGGTTAAACTCCCGGGCCCTGATCTCAGGCGCAGAGGCAGGCCACAGAATGAAAAGTTTTTTTAGTCGCTTAGCAACAGAAATCGCAGGAAAAATCAAATTCCGGGCTTTTCAGGAGCCGAGTTACAGAAAGTCCCGGTAACAGCCCCCCCAAAAAACGCTGTCTGTCCGCCCCAATCCCCCTCCCCCCGTCACCCCCCCCGTCACTCCCCGTCACCCCCGTCACCTCGTGCTTCCCGCTCGGAAGAAATTGTTGACTTTGGGATTGAAGCCTCAATAGTCTCTAATTCGAGGAAAGTGGAGGCCGACCTTAGACAAACAAAGCTCCGAAGCGCTCTCTTTTTCATGTAGAGGACTCAGCGCTCTAAACGTCTCGTGAATAACAACAAACGGACAAATCTGTGCCCCTAAAACCCCCTAAATCCCCCTAAATCCCCCAAATCCTAATTCTGTCCAATTTTGCCTCATTCGTCATTTTTCAGGGAATGCTTAATTGTCAGGTGACACCAAAGCAGGAAGTGATTGTTTCCATGGAAACCGAGAAAGCTTCGAGAAAGTTTGCGTTAATTAAAAGGCTGCTGAGGTTTATGACATCATCACCGTGATGGGGAGAAAGCCATGTTTTGGTTAAAGTGAAACAACATATTTTTGGAATTTATTTCAGTGACATTTTTATTAAATTTGGAGATTTTCTCTGAAATCTGATTTTCGAGCCGAGGTCCCATTAATTGGGTTTTTTGTCCAATTTGGCAATTCCATTCATTTTAACCCCTCGATCACCCAGCGTCATTAACCCCTCCATGCGAAGACGCCGCGATTAACCCATTCCTTCCTGGACCCGCCCACGGCTGGCGTGGAGCCGAGCAGAAGAGCTGACAGTCGCGGCTCAGTGAGCGATGCGCTGCCGGTTGACTGAACGTTATTATTTAGCGAGTTGCTATGGAAACGCCATTTCTTCCTATATTTGAAGAAACCCCCGCTTTTAATTAGTATTTATCTTGCAATTTGACGCGAACGGCAGCTTCCGGGCGGCCTCTCCCCGGCGGAGGATCTGGACGGCCCTGTTTGCTCAGCGGTTAAACTAATGAGGCTTTATGATGCGGGGGCTTTTATTGGGGGAGGTTGGGGGGGTGATAATCGCTGCCCACCGACTCCGACAACCTTTGCCGGTCTATTGGCTCCAGACGCGAGGGCCTCCAAGGGCCGGTCCCGGACAGTGCTGTCCAAACGACTTCAGACGAAAGCCTCAAAGACGGAAGCCGTGTATCCGGCACACGTATGCGCATGTACGCGGTATTCCGGTGATAACTCACACGCTAAGCAGCAAAAGAGCTGCTACGCAAAAGGTTTTTTTTTACTGCTGCTATGGCAATGAAGCCGTCTGACCTATCAGCACCCTGTTCTGTGTCACATGACCACCGGGAAGCCTTCGGTTTGCAATCCACGTGACCGGGGGGGGCGGGGGACACGCGGTATCTGCCGGTACCGGCCCCCCGGCCCTCGTTCTCTGCACCGGAACTATTTTCTGAATGTTTAACCCTTACAGAGACGCCGGCCCCAATCCTATCATCCCGAGTCACGCCGGACCCTCAGATCCCTATCCATCCCCTCACTGAATCACCCTCTACCACCTCTGCTGGGAGGCCGTTCCACTTATCCACCCCCCTCTCGGTAACGTAAAGACTTCCTTCCGTTCCGTCTCAGCCTCTGACGCTGTGGTGTTGGAGGGGTTGGGGGTCGCAGTAGAGGGCAGATTAATCGCCCGGGAAAATATATAATAAAGGCAGAAAGTCTCCGGGGGGGCATGAGTTCGATCACCTGTGTTCAAGTAGAGAGAAGAAAACACTAGAGAATAACTCCGCCTGCAGACATGAAGTGCAGTCCCTCCTTCCATCTGACCCCAAATACCCCAGCGGGCAGATTTCCCAGGGGCAGGGGGTGGGGCAAACTGCCCTTTTGCCCCCTTCCTGCAGACCTATATGAAGTCTGAACACATCTGTCACAAGCAAAGTGTGGTATTAGTCGGGACAGGACGGGGCTGACAGTCAGAGGTGGGATTTCTTTTTTAAAGAAAAAAGTGAATTTTATTTGTAAAGAAAACAAGAGTTTTTTAAATTCTTTTTTTAAAAGGACTGCAGCGTGCGCTCCGGCCGGTCCAAAGAGCACGCGAGGCTCCCTGGCAGGGGCCGAGGGCCGGAGGGGAACGTCCTTGGTGCTTCCGGCAGCGGCCCAATGCTAACCGACTGCATTCAAGGCCCCCGAACTGGTAGAAACCATCTCTTCTCTGCAAACAAGAGCCCGCCGAGTCCTGCGCCGGGGGTCGGAGGATGCAGCACCCTTCGGTTACCGAACCCGAGAAACGTCTGTCTCCCCCGGTGACGCGAAGCAAACTTTATTTACAATTTCCATACAAACATTGAATAATTCCCGCTGTACAGCGCTGCGGAATATGATGGCGCTACATAAATCAGTAAATAATAATAATAACGCATGGGGGGGGCGCGACGTAGAAGAGTGCTGAGTATCCGCTAAATAGGAGTCTGATATATACTATATTAACCCTTTCCATTCCGCCTTCCGTGGCATCTAAACACGGACCACATAGGTTTCCTCGTACCCCGGGGTAATACTTAGACCCCCCTGTTCCTCCAGGTCTTCAGAATATAATTATTGCCCCGGTATGTTAATTAGGTTGCTACTCCCATTTAGTGGAATCTGATTGGTTCCTGAGGCATTAGAAGGCAGAGTCAGGAGGTGAGACAGGGGCGGTAATTATTACTCCACTGAATTCTGCTTCAGAAAAATAGTCCCTTTTTTGATCGATGATTGGCAGCCATGTGCGGGGGAGGGGTCTGTACGCTCCAGGGGCTCCGCAGGGGAGGAGACTATAAAGAATGGCAGGAAAGACACCCTGGGGCAGAATGTGCGCCTCGCCTGGGGTATTGGCAGCTCTCCCCGGCATCTCCGAGAAGCTAGATCTGTTATTCAGTGTTTTCGGCAGTTGGTGCCGGTCGGGCCCTCTGAGGGCCGAACAAAAAATTTCTTACCTGTCAGACACCTGGCACCGCCTCTCCGGCCCCAGCCGGGGGCTGCTACACATGGATTCACAGGAAGTTGTGTGACCCCGCTGAGTGCTTGCCTCAGCTACACAAAGGAGCCGAGTTACCCATTAACCCACCAGGGGCCTGCTGAGCTCAGGGGCCCTTAGGCAAGTGCCTAGGGTCCCTTCTGTATAATCTAGCACTGGGAGCAGGGGGTGCGCAGGTCTTTCTAGGGGGCCACAAACTAATTTGTGTAAAACTGACTTTTCCTGTCTTGTAAGATGTTATCATCTCTGCTGGGAGGCCTTTCCCTGCACGGACTCTAAAGAGACCCTTGGTTCCTTTTGAAAAGAAAGATTATTTCCTGTTTCTGGGCGCGCAGTAACTTAATGTTTCCCCACAACAGTCTCCCGCACGCGGAATAAAGATGGCGTGATAAGAGGCCGTGGCCCCTGGGTTGGGCTCTCTGTTCGCGACAAACCCAAACACGGCTTTTGGCGAGGAAGATGTGCACGCTGTGACCTGCTAATGGAACCAAAATATTTTGGGGTATTTATCTCCGACCCACAACAGAGGTTGTGTAAAAGGCGCTCGGAGGGACGTTACGTGGCCTGACAGATCAGAGCGAGACCGACGAGTCCTCCGACGAGTAACTCAGGAAATACCCCTCCATTACCCAGCGTTTACCCCCCCTTCCCGCCTGACTGCCCCTCATCTCAGTGTCCGGAGCAGTAAAACCCCCCACTGCGTGTTTAAGGGGCAGTAAATGGTGCTGGAAATAAAGTGCCCCGGCCTTGTTCTAATTGATTAGTAAATACCCCCTGCCCCCCCCATTGTTTTCAGAGTTTTAGATTAACCATCGAGCTCCCGTCACGCTCCGTCCACAGATCGAGGGGAAATGCAGGAAAAAACAACCAAAGAAATGATAAATATTATATCACCCGATTAACCCTTAAACGGGAAGAAGTACGGCTCTAATTTTGATTGATTAATAATCACAATAATAATAATAATAATAATAATATAAAAAAATAATACATTAAATAATAATAACAATAATAATATAAAATAAATAATAATAATAATTACAATAATAATAATAACAATAAAAATAATAAAATAATAATAATAATATAAAAAATAATACATTAAATAATAATAATATAAAATAAATAAAATAATAATAACAATAATAATAACAATAAATAATAATAATAATATAAAAAATAATACATTAAATAATAATAATAATAAAATAATAATAATAATATAAAAAATAATACATTAAATAATAACAATAATAATAATAATAAAATAATAATATAAAAAATAATACATGAAAAATAACAATAAAAATATAAAATAATCATTACAATAATAATAATAACAATAATATTAATAAGAATAATCGCTATTTATTGGTTTAGCGCCATCATATACCGCAGCGCTGTACGATGGATAAACCGGACACAGGAGGTTCTGCACGGGAGGATGTTACTTTTTGGGAAATGTGATGTTTTTAGTTTTTCTACCATTTTTTAATCCTAGTTTTGCCAAAATCCTCATCTTGGTGCTCCGTGCAAAGAATGGAATGGCCGGGTCTTATAACACACACGGACCCGACGGGCAATCGGGGTCCAAACACATTCACGTTTCCTCGGGACGTCCCTTTAAACTGTAGAGTGAGAGACTTTTATTGCCCGCCTGGTCCTTGCAGGTAATAAGACCCAGCAATTCCATTCTTTACACTGGCAAATTTACATTTCTATGCGATTACTTGAAATTCATTTATATATGGGTGGTGGTTAAATGGAACAGCCTCCCAGCAGAGGTGGCAGAGGATAATACAGTGAGGGGATTAAACATGCATGGGATAGACATACGGCTCCTGAATCTAAGACGAGACCAACAACTGATTAAGGTTTGAGTCTCTACAGACTAGTCGGGCTGACGGGGGCCGTTTTGCCGGCGGCTTCCAGATGTTTTTCCAGAACACTCTCCGGATCCAACATAAAAGTGAATGAAGAACGGGAATCATCGCGGGGAACGTCTCTCCGGATGAAGCCAGCGGAGTCTCCAATGCCATCGAGAGAGATGTAAAGTTATAGAACTTCCAGAACCTCAGCGGTCTCTTCTTCAGATGTCCCAAAAGTTACGTAACTTTATATGTTTTTATAAATGGTATCGACTCCGCGGCGGGGGTCCGGAGGGGCCGTTTATATGGCAGTTTTTGGGGTTTATTTTGTGTCTGTAAATTATCTGCCCCTTTCTGTCCCACCGGCCCCTGAAACAGCTTATCGGGGGTCAGATGCGTTGAGTCTACTGCCCTGGGGCAGGATCTGGGGTTATTCTGAAAGAACCCTCAGAAGGGGGGGGCAATTCCACATAAACGCTCCCGGGGGGGTAAATGCACCCCCCACACACACACACAGGGACCCCCAAACCCCGGCACCCGACACGCCCGGCCGCCGGCTCCAGCACCCACCCTCCGCAGGGCAGGGACTCCGGGGGTGGGGCAGGTTCAGCAACCGACCAATCAGCGAGCAGAAGGCGGCTGCCAAATAAAACTGCAAACGTGAGGCTGAGCGCAGAATAGTCCCCGGGAGCTCGGGCTCTGGAACCGGACCCCGCACCGGAAACCGGGCGCCGCTACCTGCACACCGGACCCCGCACCGGCAACCGGGCACCGCTACCTGCACACCGGACCCCGCACCGGCAACCGGGCACCGCTACCTACACACCGGACTCCGCACTCCGGACCCAGGGGCAGCTCGGCAGGGGGCAGGGGGCATGCAAAGGGGTAATCCGAGAACAGACGAGGAAACCCATCAGGGGGAGTTAGAGGGGGATTAGAGGCAGATTCCGGGGCACTTCCAGGCGGCACCAGCTCTTCAGACATGGGCAGATAAAGCGGAGAACCCAGCGGGAGATGGGCAGATAAAGTGACCCGGTGGGTATGTTCAGGGGCAGATAGACCGGGCTCTGCACCGGCGGCAGAGGAGGAATATTAGCAGCTCCGGCAGCACATAGGAAAGGGTAGTGGGAGCAGAGGATCTTCCCGGGGTGGGAGGTATTATTGGCTGGGGGTCTGCCCGGGGTGAGGGGTATTATTAGCTGGGGGTCTGCCCGGGGTGAGCAGGGTGCCCCTAGGTCTGGATTTGCTGACCCGGCGGCTCTTGCTGAAAATGCTCTTCTGGCACAGCCAGCCCGAACACTACCACCAGCACCAGGGCGGCGGATTCCTGCGGTAAGACATTGGGCAGGTGGGGTGGTGGGGGTAGAACCCGGGCGTGCAGTGAGGGGGTAATTATTTGGTAGATTGATGGAAACCAAATACAAATCATTTTAAAAGTTTTTTTTTTTTTTTTTTTTTTTTTTTTTAACAAAAGTATGTATTTAATGCAAAACCAGTGCGTGTGTGGGGGGTAATTTCACGTACATAATGAGGTATTATGAGAGGGGTATTACGTGTATATTATGAGGGAGGGTATTACGTGTATATTATTATGAGGGGGGTATTATGTGTATATTATGAGGAGGGGTATTACGTGTATATTATTATGAGGGGGGGTATTATGTGTATATTATGAGGGGGGTATTACGTGTATATTATGAGGGGGGGTATTACGTATATATTATGAGGGGGGTATTACGTATATATTATGAGGGGGGGTATTACGTATATATTATGAGGGGGTATTACGTATATATTATGAGGGGGGTATTACGTATATATTATGAGGGGGGTTATTACGTATATATTATGAGGGGGGTTATTACGTGTATATTATGAGGGAGGGTATTACGTGTATATTATGGGGGTATTATGTGTATATTATGAGGGGGGTATTATGTGTATATTATGAGGGGGGGTATTACGTGTATATTATGAGGGGGGTATTACATATATATTATGAGGGGGGTATTACGTATATATTATGAGGGGGGTATTACGTGTATATTATGAGGGAGGGTATTACGTGTATATTATGGGGGTATTATGTGTATATTATGGGGGTATTATGTGTATATTATGAGGAGGGGTATTACGTGTATATTATGAGGAGGGGTATTATGTGTATATTATGAGAGGGGTATTACGTGTATATTATTATGAGGGGGGTATTATGTGTATATTATGAGGGGGGTATTACGTGTATATTATGAGGGGGGGTATTACGTATATATTATGAGGGGGGGTATTACGTATATATTATGAGGGGGGTATTACGTATATATTATGAGGGGGGTATTACGTATATATTATGAGGGGGGTTATTACGTGTATATTATGAGGGAGGGTATTATGTGTATATTATGAGGGGGGTATTATGTGTATATTATGAGGGGGGGTATTACGTGTATATTATGAGGGGGGTATTACATATATATTATGAGGGGGGTATTACGTATATATTATGAGGGGGGTATTACGTGTATATTATGAGGGAGGGTATTACGTGTATATTATGGGGGGTATTATGTGTATATTATGAGGAGGGGTATTACGTGTATATTATGGGGGGTATTACGTGTATATTATGAGGGGGGTATTACGTGTATATTATGAGGGAGGGTATTACGTGTATATTATGGGGGTATTATGTGTATATTATGAGGAGGGGTATTACGTGTATATTATGAGGAGGGGTATTATGTGTATATTATGAGGGGGGTATTACGTGTATATTATGGGGGGTATTATGTATATATTATGAGGGGGGTTATTACGTGTATATTATGAGGAGGGGTATTATGTGTATGTTATGAGGGGGGTATAACGTGTATATTATGAGGGGGGTATTACGTGTATATTATGAGGGGGTATTATGTGTATATTATGAGGGGGGTATTATGTGTATATTATGAGGGGGGTTATTACGTGTATATTATGAGGAGGGGTATTATGTGTATATTATGAGGGGGGTATTACGTGTATATTATGGGGGGTATTATGTATATATTATGAGGAGGGGTATTACGTGTATATTATGAGGAGGGGTATTATGTGTATGTTATGAGGGGGGTATAACGTGTATATTATGAGGGGGGTATTACGTGTATATTATGAGGGGGTATTATGTGTATATTATGAGGGGGGTATTACGTGTATATTATGGGGGGTATTATGTGTATATTATGAGGAGGGGTATAATGTGTATATTTTGAGGGAGGGTATTACGTGTATATTATGGGGGGTATTATGTGTATATTATGAGGGAGGGTATTACGTGTATATTATGAGGGGGGTATTACGTATATATTATGAGGGGGGGTATTATGTGTATATTATGAGGGGGGTATTACGTATATATTATGAGGGAGGGTATTACGTGTATATTATGAGGGAGGGTATTACGTGTATATTATGGGGGGGTATTATGTGTATATTATGGGGGGGTATTATGTGTATATTATGAGGGAGGGTATTATGTGTATATTATGAGGGGGGTATTACGTATATATTATGAGGGGGGGTTAAAATACTTTACTGAGTTTTTTTGTCTATTTGGCATCAGAATATGGCCGGCTGAGCGTACTGGGAGTTGTAGTCGTCCCATGGCTGTGGTGTTGAGAGGGGGGTTGGGGATGTTGTTGCAGCAGCTCGGTGTAGAGTGATGGGAGTTGTTCGGTGGAGCAGGAGGCAGCTGCGGACAGATGTGGTTCTGACACAAACTAAACCCGTGGCGGTTCCTGTCTCTGATGGATCGGCTCGTCTTGGTCGCTCGGTTCTGGTTCTGTCCGACCCGCTGAATGTTTGGCCTGTGTGATGCTCTACAGATACTGTTAGCGCCATAAAAATAAACGATGATAATAATAAGGGAATCGATTGTCTCGCTGGCGGAGTTGCGGTGACCCGGGAGGATGTGTTATCTGATTTATCTATACATTATACAGGGGCCGGTCACTGATTTATCTATACATTATACAGGGGCCGGTCACTGATTTATCTATACATTATACAGGGGCCGGTCACTGATTTATCTATACATTATACAGGGGCCGGTCACTGATTTATCTATACATTATACAGGGCTTGGCTCTCTGATTTAATGATAGCTTGGACGGAGCCGGCTTGCTGATTGACCAATGCCAGTGATGGCTCGCCTATGGCACATGTCCCGTAACAGGCACTCCAAAGGCCTCCGGTGCGGCTCGCGGGCAGGCTGCCGACTGACTGGGGGGCGCGGGGTCCGTCTCAGCGCAGAGCGATGGTAAGAAAATGGAGAGACAAACGCCCTGCACCCTCCGCCTGATCTCCGTATATTTCTATACATTATACGTGTGAGTGTGAGTATATTTGTGTAAGTGAGTGTGTGTGCATGTAGGTGAGTGTGAGTGTAGTTGTGTGTTTTGTATGTTTTCTGGACGGGTACACCAGAGGTCGTCACCAAGTGTTGGCGCTTAGAGGTCCACAACTTAGCAGAGAATTGGGCACTCGGGTCCTTCCTAATGTAGGTGGTTTTACCTGGGGGGGGGCGTTGGGCTGTGGTTATACGGGGGGGGGCGTTGGGCTGTGGTTATACGGGGGGGGCGTTGGGCTGTGGTTATACGGGGGGGCGTTGGGCTGTGGTTATACGGGGGGGGCGTTGGGCTGTGGTTTTACGGGGGGGGCGTTGGGCTGTGGTTATACGGGGGGGCGTTGAGCTGTGGTTATATGGGGGGGCGTTGGGCTGTGGTTATACGGGGGGGTGTTGGGCTGTGGTTGTACGGGGGGGGATGTTGGGCTGCGGTTATACAGGGGGGGCGTTGGGCTGTGGTTATTTCGGGGGGGGGTTGGCTGCGGTTACACCGGCCGCTCTCCGCTCGCTGCTTCTCCTGCCAGATCTATTTTCGTTTTTCTCCCTCTTCCAGCGGCTGAGTTGCTGCCAGAGTTTTGCGCGCAGCCGATGTCTCTGTCCTGAACTGATCCAAATCGCTGCGTGACCTCCCATGACCCCCGGCGTCCCGGGATTAAACCCCTGGCTTCACATCTCCTGCCCTGCAGCCCGGAGGGAACCGGTTTTTGTTTGCAGTGATTTAACCTTGTCCGGGACACTAAAATGTGATAAAAATGGGCGAATCTCCTTAAAAACAATTGTCTGGTTGTTCTTTGGCGTGGATTCGGTGTAACCTTTATTTATTTATTAAGACGTCCCTCTTGATTCCTGCTCCGGTTTATAACCATCTGGAGGGCGGGTGCCTGCGGGGTAACCGTATCGTATAAAGTGCGTTTATTGCGCCGATTTGCTGCTTTCTGCTGCCGGCGTCGCATTTAATAACTTTTTATTTCATTCAGCTGAATGTCTCGTTCTTTGGGTCGCTGCGCCCCCCGGGGAGAGAGTTTCCTCGTTATTATTGGATACTCTTTTCCCGTTAAGTGTTTTACTGATTATATTTGGGGTCCGTCGCTCGCCTTCTGACGCCGCGTTGGGACCCGTGGTACGGCCCGAGTGTGCGTGAAGTTAGTGGCACCCGGCTCGTTAGCGAGCGCTCGGCTTTCGCTCTTCAGTGTCTGGAGGACGAGGATCGTTTTGAGGTTTGAAAGAGCAGAAATCGCTCTAATTCTTCTCTTCCCAGCCCTCGGTGTCTGGGGGTCACCTTCAGGTTACCTGTCCATGTATTATTCACAGAACAAACCCAGCAAGCTTCAGGTGTACAGCGCTGCGGAATATGATGGCGCTATATAAATCAATAAATAATATCAAAGCCGGCCAGCGTATAGAGCGTTAGCCGTAGACAAAAGTGAGGAAATTTGATAAAGATGATACTTTTACGGGGTAACTGAATTGCATTCTGTTGCAAGGTATCCAGACTATATTCCTGAAGAAGAGCCCTAAGTGGTCTCAAGAGCTTGCAATCGCATATCATTCCGTTAGCCAACAAAGGTATCCTATTTTTTTTCTGTATGATGATCGGCGCTGCGGAATATGATGGCGCTATATAAAACAATTAAATAATAACAATACGATATATTTTAGGGAACAAAAAGGAAATATCACTATTATTAAAAAAGAACAGATATTTGGCTGGTTTTCCGGATTCCGTATCGGTTGTTGGCCGGGCCGTTCCCTGATTTTGGGTCACGGAATGCGTTTTCCAGGCGCGTTGGGTAATCTTAATTCCACCCAGTGATTCTTGTTCAAACCGGATCCGTCCTGATCGGAGATGTCGCGTTTTGTTAAATGCGTTGAATTTACTCCGGGGTGGACGCCATCAATCTGTATAATACAAACCGTCCGCGACTCGCTGGGAGCTGCAATGGACGGAATATTATTTTAGAGGCTTGAATTACCCCCCTGAGAGTTGGGGCTGTTAGTGTGGGGTATGCAAAGTATTTTAACCCACGCACTGCCAGGTGGCTTGTGAGCAGTTTCTGCCCCCCCACCCCACTCCATTCTCTCTTTTGCCCCCTTACTCTTACTTCCAGCAATATGATTGATTTGACCTTGACTTGCCCTCGCCCCGAGGTTTTTTTTTAAAATAAAAAAAATTCCTTCCCTCTCTAAATACTTGAGTTCTACCCCACAGCTGGCCAGCAGAGGTACCGCTGATAAGACCCCCGGCAGCTGATAAAGTATAATTATCCTTGAATCTTTGGTTAATCGTAAACCAGAGACCCCGCTGGTGACGGAGCGTTCCGGGTCACTTTACACGCAGCGCTTCGTACATTTTCAGAGTTATTGTTTTGTGTTTTTGTTTTATTTTGTTGTCGGCAAAATAACTCTTTATGTGTCGGGAAACTTCTCGATACATTGTATTCTTGTAAAGTAAACATTTCGTAAGCCTCTCTCATGTAACCTTAAATTAAAATGAATATTCCGCTCCACTTCCTGGAAACACAATTACTTTATTGCAAAGATATTTATTAAAAGCGTTATTGCATTCAGATGGTTAAACATTACTTTTTTTTTTATTGACTTCATGTAATTAAAGTGTCGTCTCCGTTTTGTTTTTTGTTTCAGAGACGTCCTCGCGTTGCCGTTATTCAAGCAGGAGGAGAGTCAGATTAACCCCGAGGCCGATGCCAAGCTGCCCCCGTTCCAGTACGTGTTGTGCGCAGCTACGTCCCCGGCTGTCAAACTGCACGAGGAGACCCTGACGTATCTCAACCAAGGTAAGCGTGAGCTCCTGCTTTCCAAACGCACGGGACACGCGTGATCACCTGTAACGCCTGTTATTATTAATATTATTTATTGTTTTGTATATAGCGCCTTCATATTCCGCAGCGCTGTGCAACGGCTCATTCGTGTTATCCTGGGTTTTATTATCTCTCGCGTTATCTGCGCCTGTCCCGTCTCTTTAATTGCAGAATCCGGGTTCCTGAGACGTACATTTTGTAACTTTGTAACGTAACGAGCGCACGTTTTTGTGAAACGCGTTTCCCTTTGCAGTTGGGGAATTCGTCTTCTTGCGAAGCGTCGGGGAAATAGAATTCCCTCGTTGCAGATGGGAAGCGTCTGCGCGGCAGATGTGTTCAGCACGTGATTTATCACCCTGCCAGTTATTTCCAATGTGCAAAAAATATATATAATCTGTTTAATATGTCCCTATCTCATACTGCCAAAGTGTCTTGTAATCTGAGAGGCAGTCCCCGCGGAACGTGTTATTTATTTGAATTATTTTCTTATTTTTTTCTCAAAGGGCAGCTTTGTTACTCTGTGTTGCCCCATTACGCTGCGCTAAGGCTTTTATCGGGAATTATTCTAAGGCCTGCAAATTTTTTTAGATTTGTGCATTTCAGTGAAATTTGTATGAACGTTTCTGATGCAAGAACCTGGTTCAACCTTGTTTTTTTTTTTGGCTGCGTGGAAAAATTCCTGTCACCCCCCCAGTCTTCCCAAAGCACATTCTTGACCTTTTGCTGGTGGGAATAGATGACTGATAGTCCGTCCTGCGCACAGCTTGTTCCAAAGAACTGGCAATCTATTTTCAGTTCCCTAAATATAATGGAGCTTACAGTCAAAAAATAAATATACCGGTATAAAAAAAAGTACAGAACTGTTTAAATCTTATTTCTGGATTCCGAGTGAAACAAAGTTTGTTTATTTTTTTTATCTTTCTTTCCTTTGTGTTTAAATAACTTTTTTACCCGTTTGATTGCTGATGGTGCGTCGGTAAACAGGGGCTCTAGTTGCCCTCCACAACTCAAAAAAGCTTAAAAAAAAACAAATAATTTGCAAAAATGTTGAATATGAATACTATCTGAAGGTTAGCGGGGGTGGCCGGGGGGAACATTTCTGCTCATGTAGGTGAAAGTAGGATTAATCAGATGCAGTAATCTAACACGGCCCCCCCCACCAAATGCCCCTTTGGCTGTGCATAATAGGGTTTGTATTCTCCACCTGAGCTGGAAGGCTAGATGTTTGACACCCTTTGTCCTCCCGGCATCGAACCTGCTCTAGCAAGGAGATGCCGCCCGATTTGGGGTCCGTGGGTCTGGGGTCTTCTTCGCCAACAGGTTTGAGCTTTTTTTTTTTTGCTGGTCCTCTTGAGCCATCGCTGGTGCCAAATACGCTCGTTCAGCAAATAATGGAAGGAGAACAGTTTGTAAACACTGATGGTATTTAGTGATACTTTTACATCACGGTCCATTTAAAGCAACAATTCCTCCCAAACCTGTTTCTCTGGGCTCTGCTAAAATTCATGTCTTTTAACGCTTTCAGTGCCAGTGGGGGTTGAGCATGCAGGTTCCTGAGGACTCAGAAGTTTATTTTTTTTTTAGGAATGGTGTTTCTGGGAATGATTTTTTTTTTGTGTTGCTCTGTCCCTCTTGCGGCCGCGGCTTCGTTAATGTTGGCCCGGCCACGTCTAATTGCTGCAGCGCATGTTGGGCGCTAACACTGCTTCTTGCTCTGTTTTAACCTCTCCGGATCCCAGCTTTCTCTTCTAATTCAACCTTGCTGCAGAAATAATTTAAAATCAGTTACTGTACGAAATCTGGTTTGAAAGCTCCCAGAAAAGGAACATTTCGCGTAAGACAAAGGGAGGCCAATTTGTGATTTCTAAAGCTCCAACATATTTAGTAGCGCCACAAAAGCTTAGTCTTTTTTTTTCTCTGGAGGTGGAACCTGTAACTTTCTGCTGTCCATTTATCCATTAATCAGAATAAAATTCTCCAACAGCCCCTTCTGAGGAAAGAAAGAGACCCCCGATGCCCCCTGATCCCCTTTTTCAGAGCCTCATTTTTATACTTCTACAAGTACTGACATTGATTGGCTGATGGAACGCCTGTACTTCTGGTGCCCTGGTCACCATTGCTCCAGATATTGACCTGGCGTCGGGATCGGTAAATGGTGTAAAATAATTGTGTTTACGCGGTCTGAGTGCAGCGATCGCGCTGTGTTGGGTCTGTATAGGGAAGAGTTTTCTCGCGGCTGACTCCGCCCAGGAGGAACGCTCTTCCCCACACAGAGCTGCACCGCAGACATATCAGCGTCCAACCAATAAAATTCTGTAAATCCGTAAACTGCTCCCCGGAGGAAGAATTAATGCGTCAGGATGAAAATTGGCAACAGGCTTTAAATTGTTCACAATTTCCAGTCCTGGATAAGCCTGCAAATTATCTCATGTTATACACGTTCCTATATTTTGTGTGTGGGAAAGAATGGGTTAAACACTAGCAAGTGATGTGAAGCAAAAATTTTTGTTAATTTTTGCCTAAATGTCTGCTTTTTAGAATTTGGTGGCTCTTTATGATAAGAGGTGTCTCTGGTCCTTCAAAGCAGAATATATCATGGGGGGGCGGTGACCCCAGTTATAGATCACATGTGGCCTTTCTAGCTTTCATGTTTCATCTTGATGCATTATAGACTGGATTAAGGGTGTGGGGGATTTACGCCCTGGATAATTAGGGGAAATCTGGATTGAAGCTCCTCGTGGGCGGAGCTTCTCACCCCTGAGTCAGTTCCTTCCTCCAGAGTCGCAGTGAGATCAGGGAACATCTGATGTGTAACCGCCTCTCTCTCTGCAGGTCCGCGCCTCCCTCCGTTCTCGCCGATTAGTATGATTTTTTTTCGTGTAGTTACTATTTTCAATCTGAGGGAGTGTTTTGTTTTCCCAGTTCCCAACTGTTTTTTTCACCTGTTTCCCTGTGGAGAAAATGCTTGTTCTTGGTCCACCTTGGGTGATGCTAATCCCCCCGCTCAGAAACCCACACCCCGCTCTCTTTTGTAGGGGGTTGGGTAGAGGAGTTTCCTGATGCGCTGCAATTGGAGGTGACAGGTATCTATTTCACTTTTTCTTCCACTTCCTTTTTTTTATTTTTTTTCCGTATTTTGGCGCATGAAAGAATTCTATAAAATGTCTCGGAATCCTAGAGATTGTATTACGATGCAGAGCGTCCACAAAACCGCGGCTTACGTATATATCATATATATATATATATATATTGTATGGCTGTCCAACTGCGGCTCTTTATATTACTGACTCCTAAGATGCAGATATCTTATTGGCCGGTTGTTAAAATATTTGACCGGTTTGAACCCGTACTCCCAGTTGTAGCCAAACTGCAACTCTCATCACCCTCTGCCAACCACACAAATTAGCCGAGGAAAAGTCTAAACCGATCATGAGGGACTCCGTTGGACAGCCGAGGACCAGACCATGAATTATTTCTGTTGTTTTATAATAATTTACAGATAGAAACCGAATCAAACACTTTTATGACGGTTCTGCGTTATAGATTAATACACAGGAATACGCGTGGAAAAACGGAGAAAACAGAATATTTTCAGATCCAATCCCCCCCCCGTTAGAAATGAATTTTGATTGTGAAACGGAGCTGAATCACCGAATTTAAGTAAATTAATTATTATAGTGAAATTGCCTGATAACGGCATTTAAACCGCCGATTCTGCATTAAGTGTGCAGAAAAATTAAATAAAAAATAAGTTGTAATTGAAAAGCTATTAATTCTGGTTTATTTACCATTTTTTGGAAGAAACGTAGAACTCCCTTTGCGATATCGGTAAGATCGGGTAGGGGAATCTCGCCCCCGGGTGTTTGGAGATTTTGCTCCTGCGCGGCTACACGAAAAACTGGAAAATCTGAGTCTTCACTTCCGGGTAAATGAATAAAAATGAGATAATTGCGCAATATTCTGTTGGAACGGAGGATCCGAGCTGTCCTGTTGCGTCAGCCAAACCAAATGAATCCCAAAAAACGGCTTTTGCCTGTAAGGCGAGGACGGCCGGATTCCTGCACTCAGCAAAAAACGGTGGAATCGTCAATCTACTGGTTTGAGGCGTCTTCCAAACCCAAACATTGGCAATAAGGTTTGCCAAATACACCCAACACCCCCCTTTCACCTCCACCAGGGGAGAGATGCTGGCGTTTAACGCTCATGGCCGGCTGGGGGTAGGAGCGTTCGCCCGCGTCGTTTGGCACCGAGCTGCTGATGTGGAAACCTGCCGTTAATTGCACGTTGCGCCATTAATTACCGAGTGCTGCGTTTTATAGGCAGTAGTTTTGGGAGGAATAGCCTCGTAGCTGGAACATTTTCAGCCCCCGGCTGTGTTTGCTACTGGAAACAAAATCGGGGTGACACCTCCAGACGAAGCGGCCGTGGGTTCACGTCTCCCCGGCAGGGATTCCCGGCCGGCTGAGCGTGTTGAGTATTCCTTGGATCGCGTGCGTTGAGAATGATTGATATTCTGGATCTCTTCCCATTATTCCCGTTCGCGGAGGCTTGTGGTTTGGATGGTTTAACCGCTTGTTTCTTTGCCAAACTTTTGCTTTGATAAAGAGCTTTAATTGCCCGTAATTACCCCAGAGAGGTTTAATCCGGTCTTTTCTGAGTAATACAAATTCTCACCGTCAATCACCCCAAACACAGACGCCCCCCCAAAAAAACTCCTCCAACATAAAACTCTCCCCAATAAAAACCAAAGTTGTATTTTTATTTTTTTATTTATTATTTATATATTTTTTTGAAACCTGAAAGTTCATTTGTTTTATATTTCAGAAAACCTCCCACTTCTATTAAATTATTATTATTATTGTTTGGTTTTTGTA
Source organism: Spea bombifrons (assembly GCF_027358695.1). Lineage (NCBI taxonomy): Eukaryota > Metazoa > Chordata > Amphibia > Anura > Pelobatidae > Spea > Spea bombifrons. Next base: position 1,090,541 of record NC_071093.1, read on the forward strand.
AAGCGAAACAATTCATTAAAAGCCTTCCTTTGGATTCGCACGACGATTTTGGTGCTTTTGAGCGGTTCTGGGCCAACAACTCCAATCTCTATGGAGCCCTCCTCGCCCCCCGGCTGCCCCCAAATATCACGCTGCAGCAAAATTGGGGGGGGGGCTTGTAGCTATAGTGGGCGCTTGGGCCGTAGCCGTATCTCACTGCAGAAAACACTACCCCCCCCCAAAAGCGCTCCTCTTACATAACTTTGGGTGGGCACTGGGAGGGGATAGACCACCTGCACCCGGGACTTTATGGGGCGCTTGCTTAGCCGCTCTGCCCCAACTTCACTTTCTTGGTTGGGTAGAAGCCGCTCCGCATGTCGGCAGATCCGGAATCCACGTCATTCTCTGAACCCCATTGTGTGGCTCGTTTTGTTTCAGGACAATCTTACGAAATCCGCCTCCTCGACAACAGAAAGTTGGGAGAGTTTCAAGAGCTCAATACGAAATATGTCAAGGTATTTCAGCGCGGCAGAGCGGTGGTAACGCGGTGGGGGGGTATCGGGGGGGGTGTTTTGTGTGTGCGTGCGCATGATGATGATAACACGGCCAGCACACTATACGTTGCGTTACTTTGTAGATACTTGAAGAATTTTGCCCTTTAACGTCTCTGGCTCGCAGCTCGTATCTTCGGGGGGGGGGGACACCCGTAATGATACGTTGTATTTACCCACCTATCATGCTTTTGGGCTGATAATGTCAAATAAAGGGGTGATCCACAGCAAGGGTAACATTTTTATTAGATACAGTTTTCCTATTCCTTTTTCTTAATGTTAATTTCCCGTCTTGATTCAGAGCATAATCCGAGTCGTTTTCCATGACCGGCGCCTGCAGTACACGGAACATCAGCAGCTGGAAGGCTGGCGCTGGAGCCGACCCGGCGACCGCATCCTTGATCTCGGTCAGTAAAATACACAACGTGAAACTGGTATCGCACGCTAGTGTTTACGACCTCTGGCTGAGGATTGTGAGAGTTATGAATCTCTACTTAGTGAACATACGTGTTATATGTGTTCTTCTCCCCTTCCCACCCGGGTCTCAGATTCCTCCTGTTTTGACTCGGGGTTACGTCCGGCTTGGGCATGTAATGGCATCTGGGGGCGTCATGTGACATCATAGGCTCACTGTGGGGGGGGCTGCTAGCATTTTCTCTCTTTATTGTACTTCTTTTAACACTTTTGGGGTTTTCGCCCTACAGATATCCCGCTGTCCGTTGGGATATTGGATCACAAATCCAGCCCCACTCAGCTGAACACGGTGGAATTCCTGTGGGACCCGTTGAAGCGAACGTCGGCCTTTATCCAGGTACCAGCAGCACTTTAACTCCTTTACATAAATCTTTCTGCCGACCTGATACGGTATATCGTTAAGGTGATGTGTCGGTGATACCGGGGGTAGCCGAACCCTTCTGAAGGTTCTATGTGTCTGACGGAGCTAAACGGCGTCCCTTAAATCGGGGTGTTCGTGGAGCTCACGGACTGTGCTTTGATATCCCTGGTCCACGAGGTCTCCGGGAAGCGGCCCAGTCAGGATTCCATAACCGTTTCTTTTCTTACCAAGTATTCTCCGGAGCTTCTCGGATGGCTGCGTCTCGTGTCTGTTGGATCCTCCGCATTATTTGTGTATTTAGTGCTGGGTTTGTGGATGTTGTAGCCCTACGGGGTGCGTAACGCTGTGTATATCTTACAAGGTTCATTGCATCAGCACCGAGTTCACTCCCAGAAAACATGGAGGTGAGAAGGGAGTCCCCTTCCGGGTTCAGATCGACACCTTCAAGCAGAACGAAAGTGGAGAGTACACGGAACATCTTCACTCCGCCAGCTGCCAGATCAAAGTATTTAAGGTACATCAGGAGCTGTTCTGGCCTCTCCTGTCCATCCTCTAGAACGGTGTTAGCGGCCCGGTTGATACATATGTTGCCCCGTGGGAAGCGCCTGTCTCATGGCTGCTTTTTGCCCCGGTGATGGGCAGAATCGTTCTGATCGGGCAGCCACTGACTGCATTTTTTTATTAATTTGCTCTCAGCCCAAGGGAGCCGACAGAAAACAGAAGACGGACCGAGAGAAGATGGAGAAGAGAACTGCCCTGGAAAAGGAGAAATACCAGCCGTCGTACGACACCACCATCCTGACCGAGGTGAGATCGGCATCCGTGATGTTCCGGCGAGCGCCGGATCGATCGGTTTGCGTTACGGGGTGATATACCGTATCAGAACATGCAGTGCCGTCCAGGGGGGCCGGTCTGTTTCAGCCTGTGCGTTTCATGTGATTACCCGGAACTCCTCTGTCTTTGCCCCGATGATCAGAATCCCCTTTCTGCTTCTTTTTGTGCAGTGCTCTCCTTGGCCAGACTTGCCGTATCCACCAAATAACTCCTCCTCGAGTTACAGCGGCTCCCCAACCAGTTTCAGCATCATAGATGGGTATGTTTTGGTGCCACCGAGCAAAATGGCCGACCCCGGGGGTGAACCTGCCCACAAAACCGTTAATTCTTTGGTGTCCTGAAACCTTCCAACATTCAAAAAAAATCAAAACGTTTTTATCACGTTCTTAGAATTTGACAAACCGTCTAGTCGCCCGTTTCTCCCGCTGTAACGACTCAAACCTTAATCAGTCGTTGGTCTCGTCTTAGATTCAGGAGCCGTATGTCTATCCCATGCATGTTTAATCCCCTCACTGTATTACCATCTACCACTTCTGCTGGGAGGCTGTTCCATTTATAATGGGGTCCGTCCAAATGAGATGAGGCAGGCAGGGAATCCGTCATCCTTTTGTGTAGAACAAAAACAAAACTTTCTCCTGCAAAGTGATGTCTTTTAAGCAAATATATCATCCAATGGAATGTTTCTAATGTGACGTTTTGCCTTGCGGGTAATAGTTTGTCGTAATTATGTCGCTAGTGCTCTGATTTAAAGCCCCGACGCACGGTTACAGACCTTTAATGTCTAATTACATCGGGTTAGCGCTTCTAGAACCGAACTGAACTGGGTCAGCATTTAAAGTACAAGGGGGGGGGGCAGGTTGATTTAACCCCGTGTGCAGTCCAGCACTGCCTTCCAAGGACAGCTGCCTATTCTATACCCCAGGGATATACGCCTGGTTCTGTGTAAACGTCTCAACGAGTGCTTTCATTTTTAATTAGTCCCTCTACTGGTTTTGGTTTTAGGAACTGTTCGCCGCCGCTGCCGCCGCCGGTGGAGCCCCCGCCTCCAAGGAATGATGTGAGTTTGCAATTTCATGTCAAAGTGGCATGTGATCTATATAATATATATATATATATATTTACATTAAAAACACTGCTGATTTTTATTGATTTATTTTCCTGGCGGGCCTTTGGTTCCTACAGTATGTCCAATTCCGCCCCCCTGTGTCTATAATCCCAGACTCCCTAATTAAACAAGGTTTCCTTTCTGGCCCCCGAGGGCTGGAGTTGGACAGCCGCGTGTAGACCCCAGTCTGTGTATACGTGAGCTGTAGATCTCTCCACGTCATCCCTTTAAATATCCTTGTTTTATGCGAATGCGGAGCAACCAGTTTTCGCACTGAAATCTTTTTCATCTCGTTTCGGAGGAATGTGAAGCCGGGGGAGGGGGGGTGTTTGAGCCGAACAACTTTATTACAGAAAATTTGCTAGGAATTAATGAAAACATCTGTCTTTTTGTTTTGTTTTTTTTTTTTTAAGAAAATTGATGAACTTGTTTTAGGCTGTAAAATGCCCCTCCTGACAAGTTCTTCGCCTCTGGGGTGGAACATGCGCGTCCTGGGGGTATTAACACTTTTTTTGTACTTTTGTGTTTTAAAACAGAAAGTTGCTGCTGGATTTCAGAATGAAGTTTGGAATCAAGATGATAAAAGAAAGGTGATTATTTGGGAAATTATCGATGTTTTGGCATTTAATTCAATTCTTTATAATACCTGCAAACTTTGTAGTTTTTTTTGTTCAAAAAAGTAAAAAATCGCATTTAGTTTATATGTATCTTTTTTTCTTTATCAACATTTTTTTTTTCTGAACAATAATCCCTTTTGTTGGTTTTATTTTTGCCCCCCCCCCTCAGTATCTCGTTCCCTCGGCGTCTATCCTGGATGTTCAGCAGTGGCTGCAACGCAATCGCTTCCCGCAGTATTGCCGGCTCTTTTCAAGTTTCTCAGGTAAAACCTAAAAATCGCGATTTACGAGGCAGGTCGCTGCTCATTAAATTACCCCCAATAACTTTTACCGGTTATTATCTATTTTTGTTTGTTGCCCCCCAAGTCAGTTTCGATAAAAAAGTAACTCTGGGTGCGCATGGAGCCCCTAATTCCATTGTAATGAGTGAAGCGGTTATTTAACCCTTGCTCTGCTTGTGGAGGTGCTGAGTACATTTACATGACATTTATTGTTAAAAAAGGGGCTGAGGATCCAGTCGATCTAATTGCCCCCCGGGGTGACCTTTTCTGTTCCTGTTTTGCCCCCGCAGTGGGTAGATATTGAGACTGCTGTGTTTTTTGTAGGTGCTGATTTATTAAAGATGTCCAGAGAGGATTTTGTCCAGGTGTGCGGCCCCGCGGACGGCATCCGGCTCTTTAATGCAGTGAAGGGAAGGTCCGTATAGCCCGTTGTCTGCTGGTCCCTCGCTCGCGGCGTTGCCCCCCCATCCGTTTCGTATACATTGTGCCGACCCCGATGGTTTTGTAAGCTCTGTTGATTTTGCCCCCGCAGGAACGTCAGACCCCGGCTCACCGTGTACGTGTGTCAGGAACCGGATCAGAACAGATCTCACCTCCAACACAAACGGGACGCTGGCGATAACGCCATGTGCGGTAGGTGCTTTTGCCGCAGAGCCCCCTCTGAGCGCTCCGGTCGCGTGCCGTCCTCTGCTGGGAAGTGTCAGGCCGGTTCGTCTTAATGTTTCACCTGAGAGATTCTGCGCATGTCCTTTTTAGGATCCGTCTTTCCTGCCAAACGGGTTTTTGCTGAGTGGCGTCCGCTGGGGGTTCGGAGAGCCGGCAGCTGTTCTGTTATCTGCTCTCTGTTGGGAGCTGAAAGTGTTTTCAGTGCTGGCCCTTCCTGTACTTCATGTACCATTCTGTGGCTGGTAGAAAGAACCTTTGGCACGCTTCCCTATATGTCCTGCAACTCCCATCATGCTCAACCAATAGCAGGAAGAGCAACATAAAGTGGCCCGTTCGCTTATAATATTACACTGAAGCGGTGCCAGCGCCCTCCTTACCCTCCATGAACGTATTTAGGATAAATAGTTGTATAGTGCATCCCTCATGCGATTATATTTTATTTATGGTTGCGCGCTGGGATTGCAACTCTCATTACTGCCAGCCATTGGTTTTAGGACTGGACAGGAGCTTGCCGAGATCCTGCGAGTCGATCTGATCGCTTTGAATTTTTTTTAATTTGTATTTTATGCTAAAATATAAAATTCTCCCCGATGCGGAGGGTTCTAAGCCCGGGAACAGTGTGGCACGGTATGGGGGGATTTATGGGACCCCGCTTTCTGTTGCAGTTTACCACGCCATATATCTGGAGGAGCTGACGGCTCTGGAGCTGATGGAGAAGATCGCGAACCTGTACTCCATCTCGCCCCAGCAGATCAATCAGGTTTATAGACAAGGACCGACTGGGATCCACGTGGTGGTGAGCACTGAGGTGCGTACCGCCACCATTAACCCATTGTGTGAAGAGTTGTGTTTGGAATATATTAATCCCCCATCGTTTCCGTGTTTGGTGGAAAAGGGGTTAATTTGATTTGGTCTTAGAGGCTGTTTCTGTCACTCGACAGGAAGTGAAAGGTGCGGCAAGAAATGACTTCCCCCTGCGCAGCGTATGCGGTTCATGCCAAGGAAACCCCTTTTTATTTTACCCCCTTGTAATAAAAGCCCAGGAATGATTAACGGGGAAATTAATTCCTAAACGCTCTGCATTTTTTCCTAATTAGAATTTTTCAGATAAATACCTCTTTACGGGATTATTATGGCCGCACTCCATCTGGGATTTATTCCTTCACCTTGAGCTGTTACTGAAGGTCACCTGGGAGCTGCTTTAAAAGCCCAGTTAGCCATTAAAATGAGTTTCGTCCGCAGTTTGGAAGCCGTAACGCAGTAACAACGTCGATGATTATTCTGTGTTATTTATGCAGAATTCCGGCCTGAATTCTAAAAAAAAATTACAAAACTATCTATATTGGTTTTTTTTTTGTTTTTTTTTTTTGAGGGTGGGGTGGATTTACTAAAATCTGACGTTTTGGAAATTGCAGCTTTATAAATGTACTTTTTTATTTGTAATAATCGTTTTTGTCCGCTGAGCTCTTCTGTTCTCTTTTCAGATGGTTCAGAATTTTCAGGATGAATCCTGTTTTATAATAAACACTCTTAAAGGTAAATATCCCCCCCCCTTAATAATTTCAGTCATTTTATCTCTCGTTAGGAGCCCGTTTTAATATTTTAATGAAATGGATTTATTTATTATTCAGTTCTTCAAAGTTAGATATTAAATGAATTAAATGTAACTTTTTTTCCTGTATGTTTTGCAGCTGAAGGTAATAGCGGATACCACATCATCCTAAAATGAAGACCCCCCCTCCCTGGACTTTGTGCAGCGGCGGACCACCACCTGCCTCCCCGCGACTAAACTTAGTATTAAAGGGGCTGTGAACAAATTGTAAAAAACGTTTGAATATCGCGGTTCCGGCCGAGAATTTCGTTCCGTCTTCTGCTTATCCAACGAGGGACAACGATGAGCCCCCTGTTTTTTTTTTGTTTTTTTTTAACCCCTGCTGCTCTGTGTAAATACCCCATTTTTTGTATAGCTGCTTATTCCACTTGTTGCATTTTGTAACTGATTGGAAACTGCATGAAATGGTCACATCTTGAATAATTACACATTTTCTGCACTAAAATCAAAAAGGCCCCTTTTCGAGTAGATTTCTTTAGAATTTGTGTGTTTATAGAGGCGAAGCGCCCCGTGATGTTGGGATCGTTTTTGTTCCATTTAATGTACTATGGTTTCTCCCATGAATTTTATTTTTAGAGGTAGCTATGCAACGATCGGCCTCCCAGCAGACTAGACTTTCTCCTATTGCCTTCTTTCAGGGAACCCAATAAGAATGTCAACATTTTGGCCGTGAATGAAACAGTTAAATTTTATTTTTGTGCCAATGCACTTCACTTAAGGTCCTTTCGATCTCTGTAAGTTGACGTTTATTTTTAGGATGCGGAGGGCATTAGGAGGCAGATTTGGGGGCAGATATTCTGTGGAACACGCATCATATCGCTTACGATGGGGGCTTTGTGCCTTTTGGTTTTTTGTTTTTTTACCAAAGATGTTTTTTTGGGGTAGAGAATGTCTCAAAAAGTTAAAATACGTTCCTTCGGTAACCGTGGCGTAATCTGTACGCCCGCCACTGCCAAACTCTGCTGGTTTCAGTCTTTCCGGGGTTAACCATTGTACATCTCTGCGGAGTATGATGGCGCTATAGAAACCAATAAATAATATGACGTTTCCTGCTTTTTGGGAATGGGATCCGTCCTCTCTGTTAAAGGGGCTCCCGCGCATAAAGAAAAGCTGTATATTAATATATATTAACAGGATTACCGTTAAAAACGTTCAAATCGTTTTGGAAGCAGCGACATAGTGGTAACGAGCGGTAGTCCATTGTTCAGCGCTACGGAGTTCGATGGCGCTATAAAAACCAATAAATAATAATAATAGTCGCTGGTAAAAGCGTAAAACGTTCCAGCGACTCGCGTGCTTCTCGCGGTTTTCTCGTTGCTTTCTAGCGCCTCTTGGCCCTTGAAGGGTTAAGCCGGGGTAGATTGCGCTGCTGGCACTGAAGCTGTTCTCAGGGCCGTCTGATTATAAATAATACAGAATCCTCCGCTTTAGCAATCTTGTTATTTTTTTTTCTATTTCTAAACTTTTTTTTCTCTCTTATTATTTGAAATAATAATCAGAAGGGATTAAGAATGAAAACATGCGCAGGACGCGGGCCGGGGGCCGGACGCGGCCATTCGCTGCCGGATAATGTAGCTCGAGCTGCGGTTCCACTAATATTTTAACGAGCTTTCCGATGAATGTATCCCGGTCTGTGACGCTTTACTAACGGTGGGATGTCTGCCCCCCCCTGCGTGAACAATGCGTGCCTTTCCCTGAGATCTCTCTGATCTAATAGTGACATCATCACTAGAATAAGAGGGTTAGGAGCCTTTTGGATATTTTTTTTTCTACATAAACATATATGTTGTAAATTGAGGTTTGCTACGGGTGTTGAAGCCGACGCGGAATGTTGCCCCAGCCGAGGGATGTGAAATAATTTGCATCACGCATGCTTTTTGCACCTTTGGGGGTTTCTAGACTGGGGGGGGTTTCTCCACCAGTACATTAGAGATAGGGACGCAAATCTTTTATTCCTGCAGATTTATATTGTAGAGACAGATAAATATATATATATAACGTGTTAAGCGTGAGACTGCGACCCGTCACTTTATGGAACACGCGTGTAACGGTTTCCGTGCCTCACCCCGAGGTCAGTGCTTTCTGCGGTTTCGGGGAGATTATTTTAACTTCCGTTGCTATAGAGAACGCTTTCTATGCACTAGGAAAGGATCCCAGGATTTATTGAGCGATCTGGAACGTCCCGCCGAGGTGCGGAGGATTTTACACCCGGAAAACGTCTTTCTTTTTATATCTGGAATAAACGCTTTAACTCTTTCGGTGCCATTCCCACTAAGGCTAAAGGGCTGATTGTCTTAGAAAGGATGATAGGAGTTGTACTCCGTGACTGTATGGATGCCAGGGGTTGCTTATCCTAGCCCCCACACGCTTGCCTCGGGGTCTGCCGGGTCGGACCCCTGTGACTTGTACACGCAGCCAGCGGCACATGTTCCAGAGACAGGCGTGTAACGTGTACGAGTCACCGATCTCTGATCCGGGGGCCGTGCACTCGCCGTGGCGCACGCGTTCTGCTCGGTACCGCTCTATCCTCTGGCTGTGCCGGCTGGGCTTTGGGTTGCTTATTCATCCCACGAGACGCAGGCTGCGCCGTGATGTGAATCGTGCCTTTTTCCTGGAATGGATGTTCTTCGTATCGCTGCTCTTTTCTGTCTTATCGGTGATTGGTGTCGTTTGCCGAATACTCTGCGCTCAGCTGGTCTGAGAATTTATTCCTCCCCCACACTTCTTGCCTCTTCCACCCGTGCCTTCAAGGGAAAAAAACCTGCGCGTTGGGTGGCAGCCGGCAGGGTTGTCCGGGGTATCTGGGTGCAATCAGATTGGGGGATTTTTATTGATTTCATTTGTTTTTGTGCCTTAAATAAAACTTTCACTTTTTCTGCGGACGATAATCACCTCTTTACTGTTTTTTCTAATTAAATTCTTGTACTTTTTTTGTATTTTTTGTTTCTTTCGCTGAATGTTTGGGGTTCGCCGGCGGTCGTCTCGCTGCGGATTTCTTGCTGGGACGTTACAGCTCGCTGTTAGTCTTTCTGTGCAGAGATTTGGGGTGAATTTATGGTGAATCGTTTAGTTATTACTGCCACTTCTTCTTCTTTTTTTTTTTTTTTTTGTACATTTAATGGGAGGGAAAAAGCATATTTTGCACTGGCTGTTTTACTGATATACAGAAAAATACGTTCTGGAACTGGAAGCTGTAATTACTGCGAATAAACGTGTTTGTACAGAAACCAATTCTATTGTTTATTTGAACGCTCTGGAGTTTCATCTTTTTGTGTTTGCTGGGTATGAGGGGATCGCAGGGTTCTACGGCCCTAAAAGCCCCGATAATGTGTATAGAAACAGCAGGAAACGGCTTTATAAACTAAACGGGGTAAATAAACCCCATTATTCTCCTAAATGCCCCGCCCAGTTACACAAATACCCCACAATGGGGCACAAAGTCACATAAACAGTGCAGATCCAGACTAGCAAATCTCTGTCCAAGGTCATTGTGAAGGTCAGTATTGACTAAGCTGCTAAATTGGTTGGAACGCAGAAGCCATCAATTACTACCAACGTCCACTGAACCCGGCGCATGCCCACGGACTGCCCCCACTACCCCCCCCCGGGGCCAGGTACCGTGGAGCACACAATCCACGTCAGGATCCCGTAAGATGATAAATGCCCCGAGGCGGCTTCTAGAAGAGACCCCGCAATCTGTTTCGTTTCCAATCGTTCTGAATGTTTCTCGGAATCCTGCAGGTCGGACTTTGGTGAAAACGTTCCAGAAAAATCCTGACCGGGTAGAACTACCCCCAACACCCCCCCCCCCGGGGGGGCAAATATCTTAACAATGTTTTTCACCTTTTATTAATGAAAATGAATGCACTAAAATACTTAAATTCTTTATGGATTTACATTAAACCGGCCAAGTGACGGACAAAAAGAGAAAAATGACCTGGCTTTCCTGCGCATGATGCAGGGCTGAACCTTGAACCTGCTGGCAGATCGGCCTCATCCGGCCCCCGTCGCCCGTCTCTCCTGCTGTAAAGACTCAAACCTTAATCAGTCGTTGGCCTCGTCTTAGATTCAGGAGCCGTATGTCTATCCCGCGCATGTTTAATACCCCTCACTGTATTACCCTCTACCACTTCTGCTGGGAGGCTGCTCCACTTATCTACCCCCTGATGCACAGAATACATGTCTTGAAGCAGAGAGGTGATGTGTAATTAATTGGTCACTTAGAGTCCTAATCATTTCTAAGAATAACGATGATCAGCGTGACAAGAGAACAAGTCAGAACATTTAATTATCCCGGTCCAGGTACAGGGTGTTCTCGTTGTGGAGATTTCACTCATAGATTTCTCCATCAGCCTCCGAATCCGCCCTCTAAAGACCTGAAGGAAATGTATAATTATCCCGGAGCGCGGCCGTCAGTCATGTTCCTCTTGGATGTCTTCCAGGGATCGGGAAGGCAGATCCTCCGACCCCCCCCCCACGCCGGCTGTCACATTAAAACGTCACAACGAGAGGGTCCGAGGCTGAGATGGAAAGTAGGGAAGTTCCACTTTACTGAGAGGGTGGTAGATAAGTGGAACAGCCTCCCAGTACAAGCGGTAGAGGCTGATACAGTGAGGGGATTTATACATGCATGGGATAATATTATTCTTTCTATTATTTATTATTATTATTATTATTGTTAATAAGCCGGTAGGTAATTTTGTTGCTTATTTTGATCTGTAAACATTTGGGGTTTATTATAAAATGCAGCGTTTGGGGCAGTGAGGGGTTTAAATAAACGGCATTAAGCGTTTTCCTCGGCTGTGAGGCGGAGACCGAGGAGGTTTTGCTGACAGATATCTGCATTTTCTCTCTTTTGTGCTGGAAATATGTTTTTCTTTCAACACCCCCCCCCTCCAGGCATCTAAATGAAGACGTATTACAGAGAATCCGAGGCGTGCCACGTGACAGCGTGTGATGGCGATACATACCTCTTCTCCACTACATGCCTCAGATTCACAGAACCCGCCAGCACATCGGCCCCCGGCGGCCCCCGGCTAGTCACCCGTTTCTCCTGCTGTAAAGACTCAGACCTTAATCAGTCGTTGGTCTCGTCTTAGATTCAGGAGCCGTATGTCTATCCCATGCATGTTTAATCCCCTCACTGTATTACCCTCTACCACCTCTGCTGGGAGGCTGTTCTACTTATCCACCACCCTGTCAGTAAAGTAAAATTATTACTGGAAGAATAGGCCCATTGCAGTAAATGCTACTTATGAAATAAAAAATAGATCGTAAGCTCACTAGCCGGGCCCTCGTTACCTAATGTATCGGTTCCTCTTACTCTGTCAGTTCTAGTTTTGTCCGACTCTATGAATGATAGAAGCTCGGAGGGAATTGTTGGCGCTATATAAATAAAACATAAATAATTTAATTTGGTAATAAATCCCAGAGAGACTTGCAATACAGTCCCACAAATTCAGGACAGTTGGTTGAAATATTTTCCGCCGGTTGCAACACTGAGCCCTTGTCTGTATAAAGCCGCGCACGCTGAAGGATGGAGACGAAAAGGCCGAATAAACCATACACTGTTTTTTATACAGGTTAAAAGGTAAATGAGACCCCCCCTGGGCAGCGGATCCGAAGCAGATAGCGTGAGATTCTAATCCTGATGGGATCTCTTCTTCCAACCGGTCCGGCTGGTTCCGGGATCTCTGACGAGTTCTTCCTGTGAGGAATCCCGAGGGGTCTCCTTCTGTCTGTTTGCTAAACACGCGGGGGGCCGGCCGGCCGGATTCCTGTTCTGGAAGATCTAGAGATTTCCGGCAGGTTCCTGAATCCCGAAAACCTGGAAAAACTGGAAGGAGGAGCGCTTCAGGCCGAGGGGGGGTTTCTTCCGTAACGGACAGGATTTACGGTTCCGATAAGAATTCTGAACCCAAAACAAAGCGTTATTAACCCCCAAAGTATGGCCAAAAGCCCCCAAAACTGGGTCCCAGCAGTTACCATGGTTATTCCCCGAAGCCCCCGCATAAAAGTAAAGATACCGTCATTTTCTTTTTTAGTAGAAAGACTTATTTTTTGGTTTGCTGAATATTTTGTTTCGTTTCGGCTTTTTTACCCGGAACTTCTTGGGATCAGATTAAAAAAAACATTAAAAATGTCCCCGAATTTCACTTTAAAAACCTTATCTGTTAGTATTTACTCCTAAAAAAAAAAAGATTGACCTCGAGCTCCGTCTCCAGATCTTTGAAATAAACTTCATCTGTCGCTCGTCATTGTACAGCGCTGCGGAATATGATGGCGCTATAGAAAACAATAATAAAAATAAACGTTAACCTGATATACACATAAAGAAAGAATATTAGCCCAACCTAAGGGAGCTATTTAATTGGTAGTCATGGCAACTTAACAACAAATACAGCGAGCGTCGCAAATGACGTCTTGCAAAATATGTCATTTTATTCCGAGCTCGACTGCATCCGAATCCAACGGGCGACTCATGTGACCTTTGATCCTCCAATTACAGGGAACTCCAACTCTCATCACCCTCTGGCCCTGGAAAAGGATGTCACACATAATAAAAAAAATATACAAAATTCTAGGTTTTTTTTTTTACGAGCAAAATGCAGTGAAAATTCTTCAAAATGTCCACGTTGGGCTCCTAAGCTGCAGCCGCAGAATTCTCAGCTTCTATATCGATAGTGATGATTTTTACCGACGTTGGTTATAGTGAAACATTTTCTGGCATTTAAACAATTTTTCAAATTCCCCCAGAGGGCTTTTTCTACACCCCGTAGCTTCCTGAGGTTCCTTTATCTTTTGTTATTATTATAAATATTATTATTTATATTATTATTATAAATATTATTTTCATAAATATTATTATTGCTATTATTTATATTATTATAAATATTATTTTCATAAATATTATTGTTGCTATTATTGCTATTATTTATATTATTATGATAAATATTATTTTTCATATTATTATTACTATTATTATAAATATTTTGTTCATAAATATTATTGTTGCTATTATTTATATTATTATAAATATTATTTTTCATATTATTATTATTATTATAAATATTATTGTTAGTATTAATAGATCCCTCGCATTTTTAGAAATATTATCCAACCAGCTCTGAAATCGCATTTAATGAAACAATTCAATAAATAAATAAATGTTAATATTTCCGGAGTCACTAGAATCGTTTCCTATCGTCTGTCAATCAAATTCATTACCCTGATAGAGGCTCAGAGCCGGGTCGTCGGGGGGGGGGGTCCTTTTTTGGTTATAATCCTTGGTTATGAATACGATAGAATTTGATGCGCGATAATATTACGTATAATAACTTCTTTATTTTTTGGGTCCCTGGTTTGCTCGGGGGGCACGCGGGGCTCGGATGACGTCTGTGTACACGTGCGTGCCGGGGCGTGTATATATATATGTATATATATATATGTATGTATGTATGTATATATATGTTTATGTATGTAGTCCTCTCGGCTACGCGTGATGGGTGTCCCCGCCTCACCCTCGTCTCGCAGATTCTCTGTATTTCTGTAAAAGTAACGCCGAGCTTTCGTTCCAAACCAGTTTCTGGTGGCTGATTCCAGCCGCTGCACTCATTTCAGGAATCCCAGGCAGTTTAAACAGAAGCCGGTTATTTCTGGTTCCCGGCGATCGCCACGTCTGTCGCACGCGCTGCGCTCCGCTCATTCGCTGTTACCCCTCATTGAAGTTAAAGGCGTCAGTAACTCCTTCAGCGCCGGAGAAGCCAAAGCTCTTAACTCAGAGCATCAGATCTCTACAACACAGAGAGGGGATTTAAACACGCATGGGATGGACATACGGCTCCTTAATATAGGGAGGGCGGGGGATAAGTGGAACAGCCTCCCAGCAGAAGTGGTAGAGGGTAATACAGTGAGGGGATTAAACATGCATGGGATAGACATACGGCTCCTTAATATAGGGAGGGCGGGGGATAAGTGGAACAGCCTCCCAGCAGAGGTGGTAGAGGGTAATACAGTGAGGGGATTAAACATGCATGGGATAGACATACGGCTCCTGAATCTAAGACGAGTCCAACGACTGATTAAGGTCTGAGTCTTTACAGCAGGAGAAACGGGCAACTAGACGGGGGCCGCCGGGGCCGATCTGCCAGGAGGTTCTATGTTTCTATAAATCTAAGATCACAAATAATAATAAGCAGAGGATCTGGTGAGTGATCCCTCGCCCCGGCTGCAAACTGAGGTATTTTATTTACAATTAAAGAGAATTAGTTACATTTCCTGCAAGAAAAAAAACACCCCAAAAATACCGTATTCTACCCAAAAAGGAACTCCAGACAGCCAATAAACAATTAAAGCTGTAAATACAACCGGATTAAAGGGTCCGCAAACTGCACTTTATTAACCGGAAGATAAAGAGGAAGTCCGTCCCTCCATAGACTTTCATTAGTCAGAGAGTCCAGCTGGGTGATTAAGACTGAGCCATTCTATTCTTCCCTACAGGCAGTATGATAAGGAGTCGGGGTAGAACATTATATCATGGGGCAAAAACTGCAACTGGGGTAAAAAAGTAGCAAAGCGCGGTGCGAGTCTCGTTGAGGTAGAAAGCTGTGTTTAGCTGCAGGTTTTTCTCGGGTTATTTATATGTTTTGTGGGATTAGCTGCGGTTTGGTTCGTGTTGCAGGCATCGCCAGTGATGTCCTGCAATCTGAGTGAACCCTCGCCGAGCAGAGACAGACAGTTCCGGCCACTGGGGCAAAACCCCAAGAGCCAAGAGCCCCGGGGTACATTGGCGGATTTTTGTGGAACTTTTTCCGAGGCTCCAACGCTCTTATTTATAAGAGTTTTATAGAGTTTTAACGTCGGAAACGTGCAAAAAACTCAACATCCCAAAAAGAGACCCATTCCTGCTGTTTCTATTCACATTATTGGGGCTTTTAGGGCCAAAAGTAATGTTTTATAAACAATAAATTGGGTGAGAATAAAGCACTTTCATATCGATCGGAGCGGATTCTGTGGAATTAGTTGCGTTTTATTGCGAGGGCCGTGTCTGCCCGGAGACGCACGTGGCAACGCCGCCCTCAGCCTGGAACACGGAGTCCTGATCCCCGGGCCGCTCCCGCCAATTAACTCCACATCATAAAGGGAAAAGCCGCTAAACGGTGCGTCTCCTGCCAGCGGCCGCTGAAACGACGACCGAATCCGATATTTCCCTCTATTGTCTGTTTTCAGTGTCGTTTAAACAATGCGGGGTTTTGTTGCAGTTACTGGGAGTTCTTACTGGTGTTACTGGTTCCCATCCCGAGTACCAGAGAGGACACCGAAGGTCACAGAGATTACGCAACATATGAGACCCCCATAAACTAAAAGAGACTCCAGTAAAGAATGATTAGAGGGATCTAATGATTTATCTATACATTATACAGGGGCCGGTCACTGATTTATCTATACATTATACAGGGCATCTCACTGATTTATCTATACATTATACAGGGGGCCGGCTCGCTGATTTATCTATACATTATACAGGGGGCCGGTCACTGATTTATCTATACATTATACAGGGGGCCGGTCACTGATTTATCTATACATTATACAGGGGCCGGTCACTGATTTATCTATACATTATACAGGGGCCGGGTCACTGATTTATCTATACATTATACAGGGGGCCGGTCACTGATTTATCTATACATTATACAGGGGCCGGTCACTGATTTATCCATACATTATACAGGGGGCCGGTCACTGATTTATCTATACATTATACAGGGGGCCGGTCACTGATTTATCTATATACTATACAGGGGCCAGTCACTGATTAAACTATACATTATACAGGGGCCGGTCACTGATTTATCCATACATTATACAGGGGCCGGTCACTGATTTATCTATACATTATACAGGGGCCAGTCACTGATTTATCTATACATTATACAGGGGCCGGTCACTGATTTATCCATACATTATACAGGGGCCGGTCACTGATTTATCTATACATTATTCAGGGGCCGGTCACTGATTTATCCATACATTATACAGGGGCCGGTCACTGATTTATCTATACATTATACAGGGGCCGGTCACTGATTTATCTATACATTATACAGGGGGCCGGTCACTGATTTATCTATACATTATACAGGGGGCCGGCCCCCCCGACTCTCCTCATTCTATGTAATAAACCGCTTGTTATTTTATAATTTGGGTCAAATTAACACCCAACTCACTCGCAGCGTTTAAGGTGCTAAAAAAAGCCATAAAGTGAGTTAATTATTCCGGGACGTTCCGCTGGGACCTTGAACGTCACAATTTCATTGCTTTTGTCTGTCGGGTGGCCTTGGGGGGGTTTAGTTTTATTTTTATTTGCCCTGCAGGAGCCTCATCGAAAAGGTGATAGAAACCCGGAACCTGCCTGCAGATCGGCCCCCGACGGCCCCCATCTAGTCACCTGTTTCTCCTGCTCTAAAGACTCAAATGGTTAAAAACATTTTTTACATTCCCCGGAACCCCAACTCCTGATCCTTATCTTTTTTCCTTAAAATAAGTAAACGGTCTCGTTAATGGCGGCCACAAAAAACCTTCTTTTACAGGAAATCTCGCTGAAGGTCGCTGTGTTTACTATTTATGGGTTAAAACTTTTCACGACCGCGGCTTAAAGATTTACTGAAGTCTTAAAACGTTTGTAGCGACTTGGTTTCGGGGTTTGTGGTTTGTCTGTGGGGGGGGTCATTTGGGGAGACTCGGGGAAGCAGTGCGCATGTTCCCCGTTACCGGCTCTTTTCTCCCGGTCACCGGCAGAGAACGATGCGGTCGCCGACCGCCGCTCACGGCTCCCGTAGCAAGCGACGAGATTTCCACCAACATCAATAAAATGGATCTCAACTTTATTGGAAATAAATTGTGCTAAAATAATAATAATAAGGATACATATACACTGTTGTCATGGAAACCACGGATGATCCATCGATCCTTAGTGAACCGTGAGCGGCACCGAATGCAGATAAAGCATCCAGCGTCCCGAAGCTGCCCCCGATTGCAGCGCCGCTGGTTAAATAGTAACTTTCTTATAAATTCTCTGCGTATTTAGAAGTATTTTTAGAAAAGCTACTTTGTATCACTTTATCGCGCGTCGTAAAGCTCCGGTTTTTCGATGTATTTTCTGATTTTTTTTCTTTTAATGGCCTTTATTTATGGGAAGCTCTCAGGTGTTTTATTTGCCCCGCGAGGTTTATTTGAATTTCTTCAGGGTGCGCGGAAGGTTTTTAAAGCTCTGTCAGTTGAGTTCAAAGTAATAAAGTCGATCTGGTTTCGGGTTTGTGGGGGACGAGGTTGGGCTCCGTCGCGTGAACTTCGCCTCACCAGCCGCTTCTCCCAAAACTCGTTCCGCAGCTTTTTCTTTCTTTTTTTTGCAAGCAGATCTCTTAATTTAGAAGGCAGAAGAATAGAATTTGGCGGCGGTCCGTTCCCTGTCCCCCGCCCGGCCCGCGCAGGTATGAGCTCACCTTGGCTTAGGTTTAGGGTATAAAGCGGATCGGTGACCTTTCCCCCAAATCCTAAAGATCACAAATCTATGCATCGTATAAACCCAGACGACGGCCGTTCTGTCATTTCTCGCCTTCCATATCAGCTAATAAAGTCTGCAAAATAATGAATAAAAAATAAATAAAAAAAATACAAAATATCTGAATGTTGTAATTAATGAGATTTTCAGATCTCTCTGAGTTCCCCGGGTCAATGAAAACATAGAGACTTCGCTCACATCCCGGTAATCCGTATTATTATTATTATTATATTATCTTTTATTTATATATTATTATTATCTTTTATTTATTTAACGTATTTTAATACAATCCATAAATTCACGGGGTCCGACAAGACGAGAATTATCAGACTGAGACAAACTGATACGTTAGGTGGAGAGACTCGGCTCACAAGCTTACAATCTAGAGGGAATGGGGTAACAAACATCAGGCACAGAGACGGGTGAGAGGTAGTGGGGGGTATCAGTGACGGGTGAGAGGTAGCGTGGGGGGTATCAGTGACGGGTGAGAGGTAGCGTGGGGGGGGTATCAGAGATGGGGTGAGAGGTAGCGTGGGGGGTATCAGAGATGGGGTGAGAGGTAGCGTGGGGGTTATTAGTGATGGGGTGAGAGGTAGTGTGGGGGGTATTAGTGATGGGGTGAGAGGTAGTGTGGGGGGTATCAGAGATGGGGTGAGAGGTAGCGTGGGGGGTATCAGAGATGGGGTGAGAGGTAGCATGGGGGGTATCAGAGATGGGGTGAGAGGTAGAAGGAGGTTCTAGCAGCTAAGATGAGTTTTCAGAGGTTTCCTGAGTGTTATAAATATTTTTTTCCCATTCCTCACTGTTTGTGGCCGTTTCGCGCATGCGCCGAGAACCAGGAAAGCAGCCTAAAATAGTGAGTTTTAGCCCTCCCAGCATGAAACGTCGATTCCCACGACTAGAATTAACCAGCTAAGTAAAGTTTTATCTGCAATTAGGTTGCTTTGGGCAGAATGACACCGAGATGAGCCGAGTCTTGACAGATATCATTGTCTCTTTATTTACCAGTGACACGCGTGATATTAACATGTCAAAGCGTTCTGCTACAGGTAATCATTAACCGCCGATCGGTGAATATTCCAGTTTATTCAACTTATCTGATTCGCACGACAATGTGTTTTTTGGTATACAAATAGTGTACATTAACATCAATATTTAACTTCAATATACGAAGGGTGCGCATGAGCGGCGCGTCTGTCAGGAAGCTACGGCGCGGAGCTCCCTGCTCGGGGATAAAAAATGGATCAAAACGCAGAGAAAAAAACCGTTACATGAAATTCCACAGAGATAAAGCCGAGGTTCTGCACTTAGCGGTTTCAGATTTATTTATTATTTGTTTGTTTTAAAATTGGCGACAAATATTATCTAGAAACGTCCTTAACGGCGATGAGAAATAACCCCCCGCTTGCGCTGCGAAGGACCCAGCAGGGGGTCCCAGAGCATCGTTGAGGCTTTTGGGAGGAAGGTTTCGGGGGTCTTGGTGCGATGCTTGATGCTGGACCCCCGAGCCGGACGGCCGCAGCCGGTGCTGATTTACGGCTCTATAGGAGGCTAACGTGAGACAGCAGAACGGAAAGTATTTGGAGCGGCTCCAGCTGCGAGCGTCTCAGAAATACCAAACACCGCGTTTCCCTGACTCAGGGGGTTCCCGGCTTTCATTTAAGTTGCAGAATCGCTTCGGATTACTCAGCAGAGATCCACCAGCTGGGAGACAGATCCTCCGCCTGTGGGGGGCACAACACCCCAGGGTGTACTAGCATTTACCACTTCTGCTGGGAGGCTGTTCCACCAAACACTTTCTCACTAAAGTAAAACTTCCTTACACCACATCTGAACTTTCTAGACCATGGCCACTTATCCCGGGATTTATCCTCGTTTGACCCTGTTAGGAGCAGAGAGCGATCGAGGACCTTGTGAATGATCCCTCCCAGTTCTGGGACTGGGTGACCCTGAGACTGGGGTAGTAACCCCGAGAAACTGCCCGTTCACCCCAGAACCTTGAGATTGGGGTGAAAGCCCTGAGACTGACAGCGCCCGGTATGATAAGAAGCGATGGAGGCCGCGGGACGGCGTTTAGTTTGCTGACTTTATGCGGATAGACAGGGAAGGGGGAGAGCGAATGCGACGCGTTTTACAGTCGGGGATCGCCGGGTATTTTAGTCTCTCAGACAGACGTTAAAAAGGTGGCCCGAAAACCAGATTGCAGCGGATCGGGGGGGGGGGATCGGGGGGGGTTTGAACGCGGTGAGAATGCAAAAAAAAACCAGACGTTCAAGAAGTTTGAAAGCCAAGGGCGAGAGCGGTTAAGGGGTAACTGCGAGAATGCGGGAGGTGCGAGAGCGGCGTGCTTGGGAAAGGAGGGGAGAAGGAACGCGGCTCGCGTGGGCAGCTCCAGCCGGGTGGGCATGGAGAGTGGCGACCAGGGGGGTGTTTGAGACAGAATGAGCATTAATGGAGAAGAGGGCAAAATATGATGGAGGTTCCAGAGCAAACGGAGGTCGGGGGCAGGTGACCTCCAGCCGGATGAAGACTTTCAGGCAGCAAAGCAGGGTCCCAAGCGGCCCCCCGCAGTACAGTGACCCCTTTTCATACAGAGGCTGTAGAACCTGCTGATTGCCGGGGAGAAACACAATGTATTCAGAAAACACTCAAAGAGCAAATACATCCGACCCCCCCGCTTATAACACCGAAAAAAGCCAAAACCCCGGTAATTGCGGAAACCAATCTACCCAATAACGGTCACTGGAATGGAGCCGCCGTGACTCAATACACAGGGGGAGACTATTGAGGCACCGGTGAAACGCGGGGGTTCAGGGCGGGGGTTTGGGGTCATTGGGGGTAGATATAAAAAATATAAAGAAATTGAGTAGGTTGAGTTGTTACTCGAGTGCTGGAAACAATTCCGGTTGTTGGTCGACGTACAGCTTGTCATCCCGGAAGATGGGGTTAATTTGGGATATCCATAAAGTGGAGTTTTGGAGAATTACACTTTCAGCGCGTTTTATCACTTCAGGTGTCCGTGTCGGGGCCAGGGCATCGGCACCCACCTTACCAGAAGAGCCACATTGTGGGGCAAAAGTGGGACAGCGGGGCAGCTATCCAGGACAGCAGGACAGTTCCTGCATATCAGGACTACTCCATTAAAACCAGGACACTTGGGAGGTATGCATTATGACGGGTAGACCCCAGGCCATGCGCGGCCTCCAGCGATGCCTCCCTTATGTTTTGTTGGCATACGTGATGTTTTTTTCCGGGAGCAAAAAAATGAACCCCGTGGATGAGGGTATGAAGGGATCCTCTGCCGGGGGGAGGTTCCATGCATTGTTTTTGAGACCATATTTTGAGAGATAAATATAATGTTGCAGAATATTTTTTCATGCAAAATGTAAACTGATTTATAAATAAAAAAATCAATAAAAATGGATTCAATGAGAAGAAGAGTTGGCGGAGATGCTGCACGCGGCTGCCACCTGGTGGTTATCGTTCATATTGCAGCATTATATGCGGGGGGGGGGCGGGGGGTCTCTGCAGGTAACTCAGTCAGAAAGTAAGACCCCCCTTTCCTACTAAATACCAATCTGACACTGCGCCCCCCGTACACCTCCCACCCGTCCCGAATATAGTGGCAAAGTCCCTGCTTTAGTTGCTCTGCATCTCGATACCCTATAACACCCCCACACCCTGTAATACCCCATACCCTGTAATACCCCATTACCCTGTAATACCCCATACCTTGTAATACCCCACACACTGTAATACCCCACACCCTGTAATACCCCATACCCTGTAATACCCCATTACCCTGTAATACCCCATACCTTGTAATACCCCACACACTGTAATACCCCACACCCTGTAATACCCCATACTCTGTAATACCCCATACCCTGTAATACCCTATTACCCTGTAATACCCCACACCCTGTAATACCCCATACCCTGTAATACCCCATACCCTGTAACACCCCCACACCCTGTAATACCCCATACCCTGTAATACCCCATATCCTGTAATGCCCCATACCTTGTAATACCCTATTACCCTGTAATACCCTATTACCCTGTAATACCCCACACCCTGTAATACCCCATACCCTGTAACACCCCCACACCCTGTAATACCCCATACCTTGTAATACCCCAAATCCTCTAATGCCTGATACCCTGTAATGCCCCATCCCCTGTAATACACATAGAGCCCCGTGTCAGACAAGTCAGTCAAGAGCAGCTGATCACAGAGCATCCTGTTAAACATAGCGTGAAGCAGCCAGGCAAGAGCAGCCGATCACAGAGCAGCTGGAAAAGTGCAGTGGGAAGGAGCGGGGCTTCCCCAGCAGCTTCACGCATGTGCTGTGTGTAGTGCATGTATGTGTTTGTAGTGCATGTATGTGTTTGTAGTGTATGTATGTATGTGTGTAGTGCATGTATGTGTGTGTAGTGCATGTATGTGTTTGTAGTGCATGTATACGTGTAGTGTATGTATATTTGTACGCACACACACACACACTATTCTCAAACACACACAACACATTCAGCTGCACAGATCATACTCAGCCAAAGAAATCGCACTCACCATACCCAGATACAAACACCACCGTCAGCCATGCATATTATGTTTCATTTTTTTCATTGTAGTCCAATACAGTTGTTTATTAGATAATATAATAAAAATACATGCATTTATATATCAACCGGATCTCAGCAAAACAAGTAAAGACTTGGCAAGCAGCCCATATTTACACACATATATATATATATTTACATTCATACAGTGACATATTTAGCGTCTTCGTCTATACCCTCCATGGCATCTGGAAAAAGCATATTATGGAGGCTGCTCCAGCTACATTCATATAAATATCATTTAAAAACATTAAAATATATTTTTGAAAATATGAATTTTAAAAACAGCCTGGATGTGGAAAAGAAGCAGAGATACACGTTCTGCATGGACAGAACACCCTGTGATATCATTCTGCTGCCCCTGTAATAGGTTAAAGTATGACATCATACATCTAGTGGGGGGGCATTGTGTGACCTCACATGCCTTGCCCTTGAGGCGCTGAAACCTTGTAATAAATTTATAGCCACAATAATCCCGGAACTAAAGGTTCATGTTAAACAAACTAAGAACTTATTTATTATAAGTAAAGTGGCTATTTTGGTGAAGGGCAGTGGTGATAAATAAATGCCGAGGACATTACGAATCAAAGCCACGTTTCCTGAGCCGAAGAGGAAGACGGTTATTACTTCTGAGAGCAAACAGCAGCCCTGGCCAGTTATTCCCTGAGTAGACAAATTAGCAGAGAGCGGTGGCCACTAATTACTGGACTGGCTGTGTAAATATTATCAGTAGCATTACACCAGGAGGCCACTAGATGGCAGCACCGACACAGGGGACTCCATTTACAAAACCATTCAATTCCTGGGAATTTCGGAGACTGATAGAAGTAAAATTCTGGGGATTTCAGGCAAAATCTATAGTGTACGAGAACGACGCATTCTGTACATCTAAACTATATGCAGAAAAAGGGTTTTTTCTATCTTAATTGCCTTCCCTAGTATTATTATTATTGTTTTATATAGCGCCATCATATTCTGCAGTGTTGTACAATGAGGTTATGAGAATATTCCATAAATATACAGATGTAGTTCAACGACATTCGATTTATTATACATATACATATATCTTATTCCAATTGCCCCCCAAATAGAAATGTGGTATTTATTTTTCTGCTTAGGAAGGGTTCTGAAAATATTTCTAGTAACAAAATATGTTTAGCTGATAGAGATACAAGTGTGACCTGCGACTATATACCCGGTCACCTTAATCTCTGGATCAGCACAGCTTCTAGATAAATATATAAAAAGTTCAATAAAACAAAAGTATTTAATATGATCAGATCATTACATATCATCAATTACTCATTTTGAAAGCGCTACAGATGTAATTTTTGATGGCTTTGTTTAAATGAGAAAAACTGATTTGATTAAAAGATAGAATTATATTATGAGGTTTATGTGTAAAGATCATTTTCTGGTGACAGTTGTGGAATCGATGGGTAAGGTTCCGTTGGTTGCTATGGTGACTGCACCAAGTTCTCAACTTAGCATCAGAGCCGCTTAATACATATACACATCATGCCGTGCATTGCAATATCTCCTAGCTATAAGGTGAGAGCTCGTGGGCTATGACATCATACGTCAGCCCCGCTCCAGTAGACAGGTGGTTTATCTATGTATTTTTTGGGGCAAGGAGGGGTGAGCGAGGAGTATCCCAAACTCACAAAGGCTTCATGGCTGTGAGGATGCTGTAAAAACAAACCTTTTAAAGCCTAATCAGACATTATTCTCAAAAACATGAAAGGGCAGCTTTTATTCCACGCGCAGGACTTTTGCCGCGTCGAGCTGCACGCGTGACGCGCATTATTTCTCTTGCTTTGAAGTTGCCACCGGTCCCCTTCCAATGTCCCGTGAAGAAATTCCGCAATGGTTGGCTTCCTTGTCTTACGTGTTCTTACCGTGTGATTGATGAGGCTTCACGCCAGCCCAAGTCTGCAGGATCCTCAGCCCCAGGCGCTTAACCTTACAAAAGGCGCGAGGCGCGTCGCCGCCGGTCTTATGGCGGACCTGTCGCCAAAAACAAACTTTACATTAATCAATAGAACCGGGAAGCCCGGCCGGCCGCGTGAAACCGGAGTCCGACTCCGAAGTCACTGATACTTTCTTTCCAGTTATTCCCCAAAACATCGAAGCCTTCGTATGATGCAGATTAACGGCGCTCGGGTTGGAGGAATTTATGGCAATTTCACCCGAAATGTAATTACTTCTCTTGCTTCGTAACTTTGCACTGTTTGAAATAATAATTCTCAACAAAGTTTATTCTTATTATGAACAAATGTGGCGGCGCAGGAGTCAGAAATGTCTTCATAACCGGGGAAGGTGCGGGAAGTTAAGGTGATAGAGATTACCCATAATTCCATTTAAAACAATAATAGTGATTAATACACAATAGTTTATATATTTCCTAACTGGAAAACTGGGAGCAAGACATTAAAACTGGATTTCACCCCCCCCAACGGGGTCACCGCGCAGGTACTACAGGGAGGGGGCGCACAACTCCGGCCCTCGGGGGTCACAAACAGGCCACGTTTGTTTGGATATCCGGGCGAGCGCACCGGCTTCGCAAATAAAAGTTTATTAAACTACTTTGTTTTTTCACCCTGGGAAACACAGAAGCCCCGGCCGCTCTTCAGCCCTCCAGAGTTTGAGTAACCGGGAGCTTTGCTGCCAGCGCTGTAAATGAGGTCGTGGCAGCAATATGGCAGCTCCTGCACCACAAAGAATAAGAATATTGAGTTAAATCCCCCGTCGCCCTGAGATATCTGTGATAATAGCGTTACGGAGGGACCTGCGCGGCTGGAAACAATCTCTAGCGCTAGAGGCTCATGCGCCATCCACTAAAACAACGCGGGGAGAGAACAGGAAGCGGCTTCCAACTTCCTGCTCAGGCTGACCAATGGGATTCCTATACAGTCTGCACTGCGGGATCATGGGAAATGGGGGGGGATTTGCATGAAATGTTGCGGCTGTGGTTTTGGGGGATGTCAGAGATCAGAAATCTGAAAAACATAAAAACAGGACATTAAATAAAAATAATAATAACAGACGTGGCAGCCGATATTCTACAGGATTGAGTTTTATCTCAGATGTGACGGTTCCCCCTTAAGAACGGCACAAGCCGGGGGTCACGGATCATTCTGGAACACTGGTGTAGACACCTGCGGACCCGACGGGGGTGATTCGGGGGGTTCCTGAGTGTCCCCCGGACCTCCCCATCCTGTAATATATTCCTGCCTTGTGTGCCATGCCGGGGCTTCCCTCGTGGGGTAAATATAGATGATAAAAAAGTCTCCTTTGAAGACATAAAGAGCGGGCGCCGAGCACCGTGAGCGACTGATTTCCATTTCAAAGCGCCGGCGTTCTTGTTTTATGAGATAATGAGGCGAGGCCCCCGCTATCCGCCGCTTATAATCCATCTTTTATCAGTCCGGCCGTCTCTGCCGCAGAATCCGGATATAAACGATAAGAATTAAATCCCGACTCACCGGTCAGTGAAAGAACGGGCCGGACACGCGTGACGCGGATCCCCAAACACGGACGGGTCACGGACCGAGGAGCTGAGAAGAACCCCTCGAGGGGGGGGAGGGGGGATGCTTTTTACCGAAATCTCCCCGTAGATCAAACCAGCAGATAATAATTCTGTGAGAATTTACGTCTGGATAACGTGCAATTATTCTTTATGGGATTAGAAGGAATTCTGGTGTTTGTTTATTTTCAATTATTTCCTGCCTGGAATTTATGGATCCGGGTGAATTAGCTTTCTGTCTTTCTGTCTTTCTGTCTTTTTCTTTATGTTTTTTTTGTAAAGTTGTTGAAAAGTTTTGGGAAACAAAAATGACATTTCGTGATCCGCGGAGTTTAAGATTTTCTTGCAAAGAAGATAATCTAATAAAATGCATCGCGTGATGAGGAGATATTACAGGGGATGCAGTTATGAATAATAACCCAGCCAACGCTATCAGTTTTGGATTATTGGGTGATTGGGAGAGACGCAGGAGGTCAGGATTCACGTGAATGAAAAACAAAAGGAAAGAAGAGAGGGGTTGAGAAAGAAGAGAGAAGGGAGGGGAGAGACGAGAGAAGGGATGGGAAAGAAGAGAGAGAGAGAGGGAGGGGGAGGATGGGAGAGAAGAGAGAGACGGGGAGAGAAGAGAGAGGGGATGGGAGAGAGAGAGATTTAACTACATAACCCCCTCTAGTTTGAGATTCTGGCCTCCTGTTACATTTTAAATGTTATTATTTGGAGACAAATCAGTCTTTATACCCCAGAAACCGTGGCAACGCTGCGCTGAGCAGAGTGGAGATTTGGGGGTAGATTTTTGGGGTGAAACGAGAGGACTTTGGAACATTACACGTTAGCTGCCACTAACTGGGAGCTATTGTAATAAAGCAGTTTGTGGCTCCGATATTCCGCTGAGTAACGATAAATCAGCATTTCTGTTTAATGAGAAAATAAACAAAACCCCCCATTTCATGAAAAAAGGCAGAAACTCCGCGCGGCTCCCCGGTTCCCCCAGCAGGCGGCGCTCTCTCTCCTGGCCGCCGCTTTCCCGCGCGCTGCCGCTGCTGCTGAAGGGAGATCTTTCATCCTCTGAGGCATTAAAATAGCTTCCTGTTTATTTGCTTTTTCACATTTGAAAAAAAGTTACCATAAAAGCTATAATTTTGTGTCTTCATTTACCGGCTTTTTATACTTTATTTTGCTGAAAATACTGACGGCTTTCTGGCCGCAACTACTGGTGTGAGTGTGAGTGTGTGTTATATATGTGTGTGTGTATATGTGTTATATATGTGTGTGTGTATATGTGTGTGTTATGTATGTGTGAGTGTGTGTATATATATATATGTATGTGTGTGTGTATATGTGTTATATATGCGAGTGTGTATATGTGTTATATATGTGTGTGTGTGTTATGTGTGTGTATATATGTGTGTGTGTGTATACGTGTTATATATGTATGTGTGTATGTGTGTGTGTGTATACGTGTTATATATGTATGTGTATATTTGTGTATGTATGTGTATGTGTGTGAGTGTGTGTATATGTATGTGTGTATGTGTATATTTGTGTGTGTGTGTATATGTGTGTGTGTGTATGTGCGAGTGTGTGTATGTATGTATGTATATATATATATATGTGTGTGTGTGTGTGTATATGTGTTATATATGTATGTGTGTATGTGTATATATGTGTGTGTGAGTGTGTGTGTGTATATATATGTGTGTGTGTGAGTGTGTGTATGTATATATATATATGTGTGTGTGAGTATGTGTGTGTGTATATTTGTGTATGTGTGTGTTATGTGTGTATATATGTGTGTGAGTATGTGTGTGTGTATATATGTGTGTGTGTATATTTGTGTATGTATGTGTATGTGTGTGCACAGGTACAGACTCCAGTGCTTCCAGGTGAACTAAAATCCCCATCATTCTGTGTCATGGAATCTTGAGGATTGTAGTTTATGGACAGCAAGTTTGGGTGGGAAACCAGCAGCTTTCTGGCCTTTGATAAAATACCATCACTACGAGCCGTCATTATTGGGATTCCTTTGGATGGACGACAACTCCCATTACCCTCCACCAGCTTCTTGGCAACGGCTCGGGAAGGACCATCACCGGAATCGGCGGATCACTGGAAGAGAGATCCCTGCTGTGATCCCGCTGGGATTTGATTGGCTGCCCGGATGCTCCGATGGGTAAATCCTCTCTCTGGCTGTAGCCGGCGCTCGGTGGTTAGGAAGACATTGGAAGCCGGGTATGAACTCCGCGCATGGACTCCGCCATAATACAAAGTAACAGAAAACACAACGCTCCAAACTTAGTAAAAATTCTATTATATATACGATATATATACAGAGTTACAGGCGCCAGCTGCGGAGCCGGCCCCAGGGCCAAGGGCCCCTACATCTGCCGGCCCCTCGCTGCGCTCTCGGCTTTTATATCGGACAAAGCAGCTTTATCTGAAATCACCGCCCGGCTTTAAAAGGGAGGCCGGAAATTCTGGAATTTCATCTTTTTTCATTAGCATTTAGTAATTTTGTAAGCGCACCTTCCGTACAGGGGAGGCGAGTCCCGCCGAGGAGGTGAAAAACGAGCTTTTTTTTAAACTTTATTGCGTGTTTTTACTGCCTCTCCATGCAGCGCAATAAATCCTCCGCTGATTGCAGGCAGTAATCGGAGAGTTAAAGGGGGTAACTTGCCGAGTGTCTGGGTTTAAATGCCCCGTAATGACGGTTTAGGGCTTGTAGCCGGCTCTGAGCCGCGGCGCGCATATCATTTTCGGCAGGTTTGTGTAAATTCCCAGCGACGGGCGATTTGCATATTTATATATTTAACTTGGAAAGTTGCAGCTGTGAAGTTCCTCCGGAGAACGATCTGTTTGTGCGAGAGTTTGACAAAGCGGCTTCATAAAAACCCAGCGACAAAAACGGCCCAAAGTCACCAAAAACGGCGGCAAAAACTCCAAACCACCCGGCGTCCGGCGCCGGCGGCAAAGACGGGGGAGTTTATTCTACAAATAAATAAATAAAACCTTCCAATAAATAAATGTAACTGTGACATCATAGACGGATCTCGGCACCAATCAGATCTCCTCGTCTCCCCTGGGAATTTATGAAGAGAAAATGAAAGTTTTGAATTTTTTTTTTAGAATTTTATTAGTTTTACAAAATTCTGAACTAAGTTTCACCAAGCGTGAGGTTTCTGCGCGTTTTTTCTGCAGGGGTTCCTTTGTTTCCGGTTCATGGGATGATTTGTAACAAATAATTCTTTTTTTTGTAATGTTGGTTTTTATCACGACGTCCGCGCATGTCCATCAATAAAAAACGAAGGACGCGCTGAACGTTTATTCAGATTCAGCCTTCTGGTTGCCAACAAACTAACGACCATCTGCTAACGACTCCTCCGGGTTCAAGGGCGATCTGCGCAGGGCCAGGGGGGCCAGGGGGGCCGAGATGATTCCAGAATAAAAAACACTGCAAAGTTTGGAAATCAGCAACGGGAATAAAGGGCACCGGAAAGCGAATGTTATTCCTGCCACGAAATCCGGCACCTGAGGTCAATCCTCCTAAACTTTACGAAATCAGTCATTTTCACAAACTTTACTCAAATATTAACCCCTTTAATATCCTATCACTGCAGAGATTTGCTAATGACGGCAACCAATTGGTTCTAATAATAGTCGTTATGGAAACCATTACTTGTCAGGAGGTAAAGATATTGTGAATGGAGTCACCTGTATTCAAGCAGGGATTCCAGCTGTGATAAAGCAGGGAGAAAAGCACCACTCAGGAGGCTCAGATATCATTAAATCAGAGGAGCCCGTATGACCCTAAAGATTTGCTCCTTCACCCCGAGACTGGGGTAAAAACTCAGAGAACCTGCCCTGGGACCCAGAGATTGTTGATGTCTCTTTACCCTGTTGCCCCACGCAGCAGGGGCAGTTTTTTGTCACTCAGTAAAGCGTCTGTATTTTTTATGTTTGGCAGGCGGAGGATCGTCTGTTTCTGAGGTTTTTTTACCCGTATAATAAGCGCTGAA
The DNA here is from genome assembly GCF_027358695.1 of Spea bombifrons. Classification (NCBI taxonomy): domain Eukaryota; kingdom Metazoa; phylum Chordata; class Amphibia; order Anura; family Pelobatidae; genus Spea; species Spea bombifrons. The sequence goes on from NC_071093.1 coordinate 1,120,746, forward strand.
CGCCGCCATTTTATCTCCGGGAATCTTGGTTTTGGGATTATTTTCATTGCAGCTGCTGGTTTCGTGGGGTAATTAATTATAACGCGTGGGGTAATTAATTATAACGCGTGGGGTGCCCACAGAACGCAGCCAATTTACACAAATACCGAAGGCTGCAAGTCACACGTTCCATTATCTATATATCGCCTGCAGATTCCGTAGCGCTGTTACACTCAGCGGATCATTTATAATCACAAACAATAACAACGGAGGAGAGGGCCCAGGAGCTTTCAATCTAATCGGCGGGGGAGGGGGAAGTGAGACCCTAGGAGAGGACGGGGGATGCGCTGATGGGGTCCGGATGGTCTGTAGAGGTTGTTGGTCGTTCAGATGGCTGGATTAGGATGATGGCTGAGAGTGATGGGAGAAAAGGCTTTACGCTTCTCGAAAAAGGTGGGTTTACAGTGAGCTTTTGAAGGCCGGGTACGAGGGAGATGTCCCGAGTGTCCTTGTTTAGGCGTGCAAGTCCCTCGTTGGAACCTAAATGAATAGGTGACGGTCACCTAAAAACAGCCACACCCATAACCACACCCCTAAGCATCTAACCACACCCCTTAAAGAAAAGTGCCCCTCTTTTTGATGTGTGTTTCAGACAGTGGTTCCAGTGCTTGTTTAGAGAGCTGAGGCGGTACTGAGGGCTGATGCTGGGGGCTGGTGCTGGTGGCCGGTGCTGAGGGCCGGTGCTGGGGGCCGATGCTGAGGGCCGGTGCCGGTACCGGGGGCCGGTGCTGTCTAATGGCGTCTCCTCGCTCTCACAATCAGTCAGCATTGAAATTCAATCCCCGGCTCGCGGCAGCAGAACTGCGATCAGACATTAATGTCACCGACTGCTAATCTCATCACCTCATTGAGCTGATCTGTCCCTTTTATTACAATTATTGTCAGTTCGGGCGTTTGACTCCATCACGGGAAATAAACACCATTTATCATCGTTTTGGCGATTAGCTCCTGACAGCCTCTGCCCCGCTTTGCATAAATGTGTATTAACGGCGCGCGCCGCCAGCCGCCGTCTCGGGGATGATTAGACGGCGTCACGGCCGCTTTATGGAGCGTCTTATCACCGACAATAACAAAAGACAGAAAAAGGCAATTTATTGTGCGGCGCGTAACGGATGAGGATTAAATCCGACCACAGAATAAATCACTGAAATTACACGGGAATACCGGGGCCCAGGGACCCCGCAGAGGGCGCACCGCGTGTGTGAAGCAGGACCTGGGACGGGGATGACTGCCGAAAATCACAGAGTATCGAGCTGGACTCCCTACCAAAAACACCCTCAAAGAGGCTCAAAAATATCTAAAAGTAATGTCTAAAAATAATATATATATTTTCTATTATTATTATTATTTATTATTTTTTGAGAAATTCCTCGGAAAGAAACCTGGAAATTTGTTATCAGCCAATGAAATCACGCAGAGCTCATAGATTCATGAAGATAGTTATTATCTATTCAGTGTTCCGGGTGATTTGGAATCCCAGAAGCGGCCGGTAGAACGGCCCCCGGCAGCCCCCGTCTCTCCCGCTGTAAAGAATCAAACCTTAATCAGTCGTTGGTCTCGTCTTAGATTCAGGAGCCGGATGTCTATCCCATGCATGTTTAATACCCTCACTGTATTACCCTCTACCACTTCTGCTGGGAGGCTGTGTTCGTGTGATCTGGCAATAAAAATATTAAAATTAAATATTGAATTCCCTACTTGTTAGCGATGAACCGCGCTTGCAGCTTCCAGAAGAATACGTTTGAATTGCGTATCTATCGGCGTCTGGTCATGCGCAGCGAGGTCTATTATCCAGAGCAGATTTGGCCAAAAAGTCGGTATTGACCTTCGTGCGACAGGCGACTCGGAGACCTCTGTGCAAGGACCTCGGGCGCGATGGAATCCAACACGTAGCGGCCGCGTATAGATATCGTTATTAAATGATGAATTCGTCGTTCAAAGCGGTTTGTCAATCGTTGGCGCCTCCTGCGCAGAAACCCCGAGTCCTTCCTAATTGTCATCGGCCCTAACGAGCCGTTATTGAGTTCGTTCCACTTAATGGGCTGATATCGAACAGATTGGAGCTGCTTGAAAACAGATGTTATATTTTTATTTGTTAGCAGGATCATGAATATTGATTTCGCTTATTACCTCGATTAAGGGACGTGAACGAGGAGTACGGGTCTGTGGACGGGGGGGGAGAGGGATTTGGGTGAGATTACGGAAAATTAATTCCATGAGCAAATGAAGCCAAATTCCGCAGATGGGACAGGGCAAGGGTTAATGGCGCCCCGAGGAACGGGTAATTAGGGGTGAGAATGGGGTTCTTCCCACGCAATGTGATAATAATAATAAAATAATCGTGAAAAACAACTGTAAAAATTCATTTAATATACAAAAAAAGTGTATTTACAGATCAGAGCAAACACCTCGGCTCTCGCAACAGAAAAAAGCTACAAAGGTTCTTAGGATATAAACTTCACTGAGTCCATCGATGGAACCGATCCACAGCACCCCGAACCTGAACAGCTTTAACCCCCTCTTATTGCGTGAGACTTTTTTGAAAGGGTTAATGTCCTAGCGGTGCCGGGGAGGGATTAGGGAGCGATCGGTGGCGCTGCGCGTCTCTCTGCGCCGCGGACGGAAGCCGAGAATTCTAGTGCAATAAAGCGAGAAGCTGCACCTTTTACACAACGTATCGGATATTTTGTATCAAAAGCTTTTTTTTTATGACTTCGTTAAAGTCAGACATGCAGCGGCGGAGAGGATTGGCTCCGATTCACTAAAACTCTTTGTATTCTCCGGTGAGTTTGCGACGCTGAACGCTTTAGGTTGTAAACAGGCTCCACGCCGCTAAACGTTCATCAAGTCGACGAGGCTTTAATGAGTTCCCGTTAAATAAATGGAGGTAGGGCGTTCATAGAGTGTCCTCTGTACCAAATCACAGCACGAACGACGGGCGCTAAGTAACACGGCCGTGAAACGCGTTGGGATTCATACTTAACTACTTTTCAGGAATCCGCGGAGCAGCAGCAGGTATCTGCGCATGCACGGCCAGTAGGAGGAAGGGTTCCTGAGCGCACGTCATGGCCGTTTGACGGTTTCCTAGGAATTCATCTACGTGAAGGATCGCTTTTCTTCTGTAGATACTGAATATTGTTTCATCTCCTGAGCGTAAATCCCGCAGGTGGCAGGAGGCGAGTTACTGCGCCCACCATAAAGAATCTATAACACCGGACTGACCGCCGGCAGGGCGCCTGCGATCTCCCCCACGTACCGCGCGGAAAGATGAAATAACCCCCTGACCGTCTGACACGATCCCTGGAAGGTTTAAAGATCGGGGTTAATACTGTTTTTTGGACACATTGTATGTGGCTTTGGAAACGCGTTTCACTAACACGCCACGCGGTACAAACACCAACCATTCAATATATAAGCGACAGGGTCCACGTTTCTAAACACGATGTAAACAACCCGAAGGCTTGGGGGGGGGATTCTCTTATGGCGCTCATAACATATTAAAGAAGTTACATGCAAGAGCGCTAACACTGACAAAGGGTTAATGGGGAGCAGGAAACCCCAGGATCAGCACCCCTCGTGGTAAAGTCATGGCTTGGGCAGTGCATGGATTATTCGTTTCGGCTTTGGGGGGGGGGGTCCTGTAACAATAATTCCCTTTAATGTGACGACGGCCCCTCCACTCAGCTCTTGCGCGTTCGCGGACCCCACTACGACGCCCCCATGTGAGTTACGCCATCATGTTGAGGAACTTGTTTTCCTCGGCCAGCGTGGTCAGCATGGAGCTCATGTCCCCGATGGCCATATTGCTGATGCCGGCTGGGATGGACGGAAGGGTCAGCGAGTTCCTCGGCGTGGTCAGGCGGGACGAGTTCTGAGAGAAGCTGTGAAGGAGGCCGGGGCTCAGGGTCCCAGACAGGAGGCTCGAATGGTCTCCGTCATCCATTATCGCATCAAAGTCTATGACCGGAGGCGGTTCCAGGCCGTGCGAGTCCACCGTGCTGGTCACCTGATTAACCCCCGGAGATGGCATCGCTTGCACCGGCCGCCCCGAGGCGTTCAAGTCGGCTCCGAAACCCGCGTTCTGCTCGTACATCTGTATTTGCCCCGTGTAATACAGCAAGCTGTTCTCTTTGGCGTTCATGCGCGGCGGCGGCTCGGACTCTTCACTGCTTCGCTTTGGAGTCGCCTCCGCCGTTTGCTGAGCGGGACTCATCTCATTCGCTGAGTGCGGACTCCGCATGTAAGCGTCCTGAGGTCCGGCGTGGATACTTCTTGGTCTGGCGGGGGGGCGAGGGGCAGCTGGGGGCCTCGGCTGAAACAGTCCGTGATTTAACCCTTGCCCAGAAGCTGCCCCGTTGTTTTGCTGCGGGGCGAACGCGTTCTGCTGGTTCTGGGCAGCGAAGGCGTTTGCTGGGTGCAGAGCCTCGCGGTTCAGGCAGAAGTTATTGGACAGAAAGTTCTGAGGATTTATTCTGTGCGCCGTCTCCCGGTTCCCGTTCAGCGCCGCCTGGTGATGACTTAATGCGTTATTTTGTAAATGGTTCATTTGCAGACCGGACTTCTCCGCCATGTTATTGCACGAGGGCGCGATCTGGCACTGCCCCTCATTTACCCCCCTGGGGTTCTGCATGTGCGGAGGGGGATTATACCGCTGGTGGGCATTGAAATCCACGTTGGCGTTCTGGTACTGGTGTATCTGCTGCTGTCTTTGCTGCGTATGATGAAACCTCTGCTCGCTCGTACCGGTATTCCTCTGAACAAACCCCGGCTGGGTCACCGACAGATTGTTCGGAGCCGCTTGGACCGGTTGCTGGTCAAAGCTTGAATACTGGCCGAAGCTCTGCTTTTGTGGCATCACCGTTAAATTGCTTTGATTAAACGTCTGCTTTGGCATCTCGGCCGCATCCACCGTCCCTGAGCTGACCTCATTCCACTGCACCGGCATGGTATTCTTCTGCCCTAAGCATTCTCCAAAGTTTGAGAAGTCCCTGCTTGGGTCAGCCCCGGGAAGCCTGTTCTGGACATGCGCGTTTTGACTGTACGGCTTTACGTTGCCCTGGAAATTCGGAGCGAGGTTATTATAATCCGAAGACTGATTCTGCTCTGGTGCTCCTCGGTTTTGAGATCTGAGGTACTGAAGAACATCATCTGGAAGAACAAGGTCGTCATCTCCACCTGGAACGTCCACATCAGCTGACACGGCCTCCATGATGACGTTCTCGCTAATGCTGGGTGGCCGGGGAGAATAGACTTGTCTGTGAAGGTTTCCGTCAGAGCGGTTGTACTGCTGAAGTCCACCGTTCCTCCGTTCCATAGCTGGTGGTGGATGTAGGGCATTCATGCTGTGGAAGCGCTGAGCCCTGGGGAGAAGCTGGTTATCGAGTCCACCAGCCCTCCTGACCGGGTCGCTAGCACGTCGGGAGCTGTTCCCTGGAATTTCGTGAGGATACATGGGGTGTAGATGATTCCCACCTCCATCGCTGCATCTCCTCGGGCCTCCGGTCTGCCTGAATGGCGGTGGCACAAAGTCGGGTCCATCCAGCAGGGACACCTTGTTCCTCAAGCTCATTCTTTCCATGTTGGGAAGAGGCGTTGGCGGGGGGCCCCCGGTTGCAGCCGCATACTTTGCCTTTAGCCGGTACTGCTGGGCCGGCGTGAGGTTGAGCAGGGCCGGCAGGCCGCTGTGCTGGCTGGCATCACTCGATCTTCTGGACGCATCGGTGGAGATCGGGTCGTAAGAATCGGCAGAGCTGGTGTTGTTTGGCCGTCCGCCGAACTGCGAGGCTTCACTCGAGCGACGGCTAGAAAAATACGGGGAGATCCCGGAGGACCTGCGGCTGGCGTAGGCAGAGCTGATCGTGCTGGTTGTGCTGTCGCGGCGCTCGTTCAGCTGGTTCAGGACGGTAATGTCGTTCATCGAAAAATCCGTGATTCTGTGGGTGGGAATCAGGCTGCTCGGGACACCGGTGCTCTCAATGAAAGGGCCTGGAACAGGTGACAAACGACCAAATTATTGTCTAGAACATTTAACACATCCCATAATATTCTGCAAGGAGTTAATCGTTACACGGAACGCACGCGTCAAGTGAAAAGTCACGAAGCCCTGGGAATTTCTGGGTAAAGAGGAATGCGTGGGACCTCTAACCGAAATATTACAGATAAGTAAATATTTATGGGGGGTCTGATAGATGATGGAGGTTCTGTGAAGGTTCTAATACAGAATGCGGGTTCTGTGAAGGTTCTAATGCAGAATGCGGGTTCTGTGAAGGTTCTAATACACAATGCACATCTGTTTGTGCTGCTCCCAATATCCAACTCATCAACCAGCTACAGATTTTTGCATCTAAAACAGCATTCAATGATTGAGGACACCTTGTCTAGAATGTCAGCTCTGTGGGATAGTGATAGGGACTGAATCTGCGACTGGCACCCCCGGGTAGCCCGGCACATACCGTTTCCTGAGATAGCCGGCAGCTTGGTGTTCCTGGCAGGCGGGTTCAGGAACGAGCAAGATTCCTTCACGGTCTTGAGTTTCTCTTTCTTGAGCTGCTCCAGCCTCTGCACCGCGGTGCCGCCATGTTTCCTGAGCTGAAGGCCGACGCCGGCATTTCCACAGGAGACGGTGGAATCCACCACGGGGCTGGCGTCCTCCAGACCAAAGATGTCTTCCAAGCCTCCCTCTCCATGCAGCTCTATTCCGCTGTCAGGATTGTGGGAGCCGCCAAGCGGAGACGGCTCGCTGCTGCAGGACGATTGGCCTCCGGGGCTGGACTGGTGGAGCTGGGAAGCAGAAAATATACGGTTAACTAGGAGCCAACTGACCACACCGGCACATGCGCGGTAATCTGACGGGATGAGGGCCACAACAATAATGGAAACATCTGCCGAGCCTCTACATGGGGCGAAAATGTATGGGTGAAGAGCATCTCGGACGGACGGACGGACGGTGCGCATGGAACCAAGCAATGACACGATGTGTACCGGGAGACGACGACCAGCAAAACAGGAGCAAATCTGAAGCAAGGGCTAACATTCCATCAGTATCCATGGCAACTGCTCCCCAATGTAGCACCTTGATTCAGAATTGTTGTTCTGTTGCTTTGATCGCCTTGGACCTCAGACTGCGTCCGGCTCTGAATATTTCTGTCACAGGGAGAGATGTATAAAATGTTGCTGTTTTAGTAAAATAGTATAAATGAACGTATTTAGCATTTGCATTCCCCCCCCCCCAGTTGCTCCCAAATAGTGATCGGCAAGCAGTAAAATACCTCAGGTCGCCCCATAATACCCCGAGGCCCTATTGCTGGATATTAGAACCCACAGATGGTTTTATTTGGGTATAAAGGGGTGAATATTTGCATTATTTGTACATCTCCCCGCTGTATGCATGCGATGTCCGTCTCACCTGGGAAAGCTCTGTCCTTAGGAGATTTCGTTACGGGGACAAAGAAAGCGATAGAAGAGGTTAGTGAAAGAAAGACTTTTGGACGTAGATAATCGTATCCATCCATCCATCATCTATCCATCCATCCATCTATCCATCCATCTATCTATCTATCTGTCTATCTATCTATCTATCTATCTATCTATCTATCTATCTATCTATCTATCTATCCATCCATCATCTATCTATCCATCCATCCATCTATCTATCTATCTATCTATCTATCTATCTATCTATATATCTGATTCGCTTGGTTTTGAGTGCAGAGTGCGGAGTGCAGAATGCGGAGTGCGGAGTGCGGAGTGCGGAGTGCAGAGAGTGCGGAGTGCAGAGAGTGCGGAGTGCGGAGTGCGGAGTGCAGAGAGTGCGGAGTGCGGAGTGCAGAGAGTGCGGAGTGCGGAGTGCAGAGAGTGCGGAGTGCAGAGAGTGCGGAGTGCGGAGTGCAGAGAGTGCGGAGTGCGGAGTGCAGAGAGTGCGGAGTGCGGAGTGCATTTAAAGCAAAATTATGGATCCCAGACGGGTCGTTGAAGGAAGTCCGCTTGGATCATTTCAGCTGCGCCCGGCATCACAGCGGTTAATGTTTAGGACGCCAACAGCTTCAGCCGCGGCTCCTCGTTAAATCTGCACCGATCCGTAAAACTTCACCTCCTCTCCTTTCAGACCCGGTCGTTGTAAACACGCATTTCACCCCCGCTTAACGGCCGCGCCGCGCGACAACTCAAAAAGCAGCCGTTTACATTCGGAGAGATTGTATCTGCGATTCATCATTTATAGAGAGGGGGGATGATGAGGTTCCGTGGGGGGGGGATAATGAGGTTCCGTGGGGGGGGATAATGAGGTTCCGTGGGGGGGGGATAATGAGGTTCCGTGGGGGGGGGGATAATGAGGTTCTGTGTGTGGGGGGGTAATGAGGTTCTGTGTGTGGGGGGGTAATGAGGTTCCGTGGGGGGGGGATAATGAGGTTCCGTGTGTGTGGTGGGGATAATGAGGTTCCGGGGGGGTAATGAGGTTCCGGGGGGGTAATAAGGTTCCGTGGGGGGGGCACTCACCATGCTGTCCTCGGTCTTTATGGTTCTGCCGTGGAACGCATCCCCCTGGGCTCTGGAGCCGCCGTTTGCGTCCGATTGATCTCCATGGATCCTGTGGTTGGTGCCGGCTTCGCTGTCCCCGTTTTCCTTGGGGCCGGGTCTGGATATGATGTCATTGCGCTGCTTCTTCGTGACATGCGCTTCCGGGCCGTGTACGGTTTTAACGTGTTTCCTGAGAGAGCTGGGGTCCGTGTACCGCTTCGTGCAGCCGGGGATTTTACAGATATACGGCTTCTGCAAGAGTGAGAGAAATGGACTGTATCTGTAAATGTATTAGAGAGTCAGAGTGAGTGAGTGAGTGTTAGTGCATGGTGTTAGCGTGAGTGTGTGTTAGTGTATGGTGTTAGCGTGAATGAGTGTTAGTGTATGGTGTTAGCGTGAGTGAGTGTTAGTGTATGGTGTTAGCATGAGTGTGTGTTAGTGTATGGTGTTAGTGTGAGTGAGTGTTAGCGCATGGTGTTAGCATGAGTGTGTGTTAGTGTATGGTGTTAGTGTGAGTGAGTGTTAGTGTATGGTGTTAGTGTGAGTGAGTGTTAGTGTATGGTGTTAGTGTGAGTGAGTGTTAGCGCATGGTGTTAGCATGAGTGTGTGTTAGTGTATGGTGTTAGTGTGAGTGAGTGTTAGTGTATGGTGTTAGTGTGAGTGAGTGTTAGCGGATGGTGTTAGCATGAGTGTGTGTTAGTGCATGGTGTTAGCGTGAGTGAGTGTTAGCGCATGGTGTTTGAGTGTGCGAGAGGACGCTGTTAGTTTACAATCCAGAAGGAATGAAAGCCGAGCCGGATTGTCACCTCGTTGGAATGGGTCCGGTTCTGGTGCTTGGCGCGGTCCGAAGCGTTGGAGAACGCCTTATTGCACCCCTCGTGCTCGCAGACGTAGGGCTTCTCGCCGGTGTGTGAGCGTAAGTGCGTCTTTAGGTTCTCCAGCCGGGAATAAGCTTTAAAGCAGCCCTCAAACTACAAAAAAAACGTAGAATTAACGGAAATCTCTGCTTCTTTAAACTTAACAACACGGCGCGCCCGGGAACTTTAAAAACCCCTTCTCCGGGTAGTGGCTACTTGAACCTACTACCCTACGTCCCCTCATGTTACCTATGGCCTACTTTTTATGAGTCGAGCTCGCATTTAATACAGCATCGAAGGCGTCATAATTACCCTTCACGGACGTCCATGTCTCTAGTGTTTAGACCACAGACCCAGACCTGGTGAGGGTTGGATCCGAAGTACACTGACACCCCTGTAACCCCCAACATCAAAACTTAGTGCGCATGGAACATCAGTGAGCAAACGGTTAAACTGAGACCCCAAATTAGGAGAAGTGGGATGAATCGTTCCCGACACCCCGAGCCTCCCACAGCGACTCAGCGGTCTCCTAAGCTGCTGGAATTGCATCCTACTTAGTGGCTGATTGATTCCCGGCATTACCACATCCCCCGGGAGACGGTTCTTATTACTAACACCCCCACGGTGGAGACTAAGTACCCCCTCCTGGGATCCCTGCTGGAGAGGCAGTTAATAACGGCGTAATTGCCCCCCTCGGCGCTGTCGCCCAGGATATATTCGCAGCTGCTGAGCGGGGCAGTTTGGCTCGTGGGGTAGCTTACGGTGCATTTATGAGGCTTCTCCCCCGTGTGTCTTCTCATGTGAACGACGAGCATGTACTGCGCCTTGAACGGCTTCCGCTCCCGCGTGCAGTCCTGCCAGCGACACACGAACTCCTTCTTCTCCCCGTGGATGTGCTCGTTATTGATGTGCTGCGCATGGAGAACAGACGAGAAAAATGACCCCCGAGAAAAAACCGCATAGAAATCCACTCATCTCCGGCACTAAATCGTTTTTCACTCCCCGTTCCTGCGGAGGAATTAGGAACGGAGCGCGCGGTAAATCAGCGCCGGCTCTCCCCGTAAAACCCTCTTTTATGTCACAATGTTTCATCTTTAAGGATAAAATGTATCCAGGATAACCCGGCAGCCATTACTACCGACGGGCGTAAATTCACACAAGTTTATTAGAATCGGGATTTCACCAAATTTCACCTCTGTCCTCAGGCAGAGAGGAATTAAATACATTTGTTTTGGTGTAGACATAAATGGAACAGGCTCCCAGCAGAGGTGGTAGAGGGTAATACAGTGAGGGGATTAAACATGCATGGGATAGACATACGGCTCCTGAATCTAAGACGAGACCAACGACTGATTAAGGGTTGAGTCTTTACAGCAGGAGAAACGGCCACTAGACGGGGGCCGAATGGGGCCGATCTGCCGGCGAGGTTCTCCGTTTCTATGACACGGATGCAATAAATCACCCCTGAGGACTCTGATTTGGGGCCCTTCGCTGACAGACGCCCCGGAGATGTTCTGTATATATGGGGGGCATACACTGCATTAACCATTTAAACCCCGGGTCCTCACGTGTACAAGCTGCTCCTGCGTGTCGTACTCCTTCCTGCACGAATCCCAATGGCAGTTCGTCTCGTAAATGACCTCCGGCTCCTGCCTGCATTCATCCTTATCCAGGTCTTCCTTCAGCTCCGTCAGAGGATCCTACGGTGCGTAAGAGACGCGGTCAGGAGACCCCCAGGAGGGTACGGACCGCCCCCCCCCCGATTTACCCCAAACACAAAACCAGAACTCAACTAAACTAAAACTAAACGAAATCAACTAAAAATAAGCCTCCTTTTGGGAGATTTTGCTTGAAAATGTTTGCTGCGGCGGAATAAAAGACCCCAGAGTGTATTGGTGGTTTTATAAATATATGTGTTTGAGATAATGTTGCTGCAATCGCCCCCCCCCGGACCACCCCACTCCCGTCTCCGGTTACCGGGGGGCTCGGTGAGTCTCTCCTCTCCGCTTCCTCCTCCGTCTTCACTTTATGGCGCTTCTGGATCACTTGGTTGACGGTGCTGCTCACGGCCGACTCGCTGCTCGGTTTGTTCTGGAAGATCGCAGGTTAAATCCGTTACCCCGCGTCCCCGGAATTTCCTCCCAGATCAGAGGGTGAAGCCCATGACTGGATCCGTTGCCCATATCCTTGCCCGTACCCTGTTTAATTGCCCCGGCATACCCTGCTGGCACATTGTCTGATGAGTGATAAACGGTAACTGCCCGGCACATGGGGGGTTAATTACAAAGCGCCTGTGCCCTTTACATTATTTCATTGATTCGATGATGTCATACAAGCTTTTTTTTTTGCCTGGTTATTGTTAGATAAGCGGGGCGGTGACTTACCGGCGCGGAGTCGGCAGCAGAATGACCGTTGGCTGCGGGAGCCGGATTGGCCGTCGGGAGCGCCCCCTGCTGGCGCGATGCGAAGGTGGGCGATGGGTGAATCAGGGGCGCATGTCCAAAGGAAGAGCTCAGGCTACGCTGCTGGGTCAGGAGCTGCTGGTACGCCGCGGGGTTAATGGGGTGCGTGAAGCCGAAGGCCGGGCTGGAAAACGGAAAGAGAGATTAGAAACGCGGCGGCCCACGGCGGCAACGGAACGACACCGGGGGGCTTCACAGCGATGCGGCCCCCGCGGCATCGGGTCCCGGGCTCCTCACCTTATAGCCCCGGCCGATAAGTGCCCGTAGGAGCCGCTGGCCGCCGAGCTGCTCCTGGAGTTGTTGATATACGCCACCAGGGAGTTGGGAGAGGTCCGGATCATGGTCTGCAGGTCGATGCTGGCGTCGGAGAGCGGGGAGATGGAGAGCGCGCGCTTCCGGCTCAGCCTGGGGGTCAAACGCGGACTCGAAAACCGCGACACTGCGGAAAAAACAGCGACGATTTTATTAATAATAACCGGAACGAGCCCCAAAATACAGCCGACGGATGCCTCCTCGCATATATAATCTATATAACGCTGCAGGATGAGGGTGCTGAGAGTCTTTTACGCTGGTGAGCAATCTACGTGCAGGAAGCGGACCTTTATATCGCTGGGGTTGAGAGACGCGCCGGCCGCGCGGATGAATGCCTTCTTCCCGTTTACGCGACGGAATTAGCGCAGCGAAGGAATTATCGAGATAAAAGATCTAGAATTACAGAAATGCAGCCGCTGAAGTAACCCGTCGGGGCCCGCAGCCCCCCTGCAACGAGGGCGATGACAGCGATCAGCGAAACATTGTAACCGCGATGACAGAAGAGTTACACGCGTAGCCCCTCATTCTAACGCAGGAGAGACCGCCGAGTATCAGCGAGGGAATGAACATTATCTACAAATGGAACGATAACAAGAAACATACAAAAGGGGCAGCTGCCCCCCGCGTCACGCCATTTACCGGGAAACATGCTTTTTGACGTGCCGCGTTAGATCACGCGTGTGCATTTATACATGTAAACACGGCTCCTGCTCATTGGGATGTATGACGGACGCCGAGAGTTCCCGCGGATCGGGATGTAATGCGGCTGCGGATCGGGAAGCAAATCCGCGTCTCCCCCGATCTTTCGCTTCGTTAGCCGGGAGAAGCCGGATTCCTCTCCGTTACCCCCCCGGGGGGCGCCGTTTATTAATCCGCTTCCCCAGACAAATTATTAAACACAAAGAAAAACCATTTTTTTCTCCGCTCTTTTGCGGTGATTTATTCCTCCCCGCGCCGCGTTTAGTCACCGGCTCTATTAATACGGACCCTTCCCAGAAGCTGCAGATCCGCCAAGACTAATTACTGTACGTATCGCAAAGACAAAGCCCCCGCAGGACCCCCGTACATAATTTATTTCCCGCATCGCACTGTAAGACCACCGTAAATCGGCTTTAAATCGCTTTATTTGGCTGATTCAAAGTCTAAAGCCCACGAGAGACGTTTTACTATACTGAGACTGTGGTAGATACATGGAGCAGCCTCCCAGCAGAAGTCTTTATAGCAGGGGAAATGGTCTGACTAGACGGGCCAAATGGGGGCCGAATGGGGGCGAGGGCGCTTTGGAAGCCAGGACTGTCCGGGGCTCTTAGCGATGATTTTGGTAAAGGGGGTGCTGGAAGTTCGGACGGATGCGCCGACCAGCAGAGGCCATCAGTCTCGTCTCTTCCAGATGGGGAGGAAGGAGAGGATCCCGCGCTGTCTGTCGGTGGAACAGTCGCTGTATTTACTGCAAAATGTGGAGGAAATCCTGAAACCGCATCGGGGAGACGAGACGCGAAAGCAAAAAATAATAAAAGTACAGCTCCCCGGCCCGTCTGACCCAGAAAGGGCGTGAGTGAGCGCCAAGCTCTGTGTGCCAGTGTCTGAGTGTCTCTGTGAGTGAGTGTGTGTGAGTGAGTGTCTCTGTGAGTGCGTCCCTGTGTCTGAGTGTCTCTGTGAGTGAGTGTGTGTGAGTGAGTGTCTCTGTGAGTGAGTGTGTGTGAGTGTCTCTGTGAGTGTGTGTCTGAGTGTCTCTGTGAGTGAGTGTGTGTGAGTGAGTGTCTCTGTGAGTGCGTCCCTGTGTCTGAGTGTCTCTGTGAGTGAGTGTGTGTGAGTGAGTGTCTCTGTGAGTGAGTGTGTGTGAGTGTCTCTGTGAGTGTGTGTCTGAGTGTCTCTGTGAGTGAGTGTGTGTGAGTGAGTGTCTCTGTCTATGCCCCCGTCCGGTGCTCATATTGAAGCTGCAGTCCCACTGGCAGATGCTTCCGTTTGCTCCGACGTCTCAGGCCCTCCACAAACGTTACCACGGGGGTCTCGCCAGACACAGCTCTGCCTTCTCGCCCCTTGGGGATTATGAGGACGGCCGGGGCGTTGCTTTCTTAACCCTCTGCGTTCCGGAGAGATGGCGATGCCCGTTAAGAACTTTACGGAGAAAAAGTAGCCGTCCAGTTGTGAAAAGCTCATTTTTTCAATGACTGCGAATAAAAGCCTCTGCTGCCCCCACAAAGCAGTGCAGTGTCACCGGCCCATGCCGGCAGCCAAGGGGTTAATGCCGCTCACACAGCCGCCTTGTCCTGCTGGAGATTTAAACTGCGGCTCCAACCCAAACAGCAGCAGAATTTGATTTGGCGGGAACCCCGCGGAGGGCCGCGCTCGAGATGCCCAAAAAAAAAGAAAAAATAATAAAAAGTCCTAAGGAGAACACGGAACACGGACACGGAACACGGAACACACGCAGAGCCTTTCCATGTTATTTCTGCTCGAGCGGAGAATTTTATGAGGGCGAATCCCGCTCTGGGCCCCTGGCCCATTCTACAGAATAACTTAAAATGTTTACCCCCCCCCCGAGAGGTGGCATTTCATACCGGGAGAGATATTTCTGTGCATGCGCAGCGTGGCCGGGGTGTAAACACCGAGTGATTTATGTGACAATACGGGGTAAATTTGGGAGAATTTGCTTCTTGGCAGCGGCTCGAGGCGCATGGAGTCTGAGGTCACGCGAGGCCTTCCTTCAGCATTAATACGGAGCAAACCCCGCGACGTGCAAAGGCAAGAAGGACCCATAGGGGAGACCCGCGGGACCGGTGGCCGGGAAGGGGTACGCACTATGACCCTTCCACGCCATGCCAGTCCACGGCAACGTTGGGCCAGGTCAAAGGTTACAGCGGATCACCAGATCCCATACCGATCCCAAAACGATATAAACTGAATGAAAGTGTTTAATAAAACCAATTCTCGCCCAAATACGGATCCCCTAAAGATTTTGTACGCTTTGTGACCCTCGGAGGTTTGTCGCCTCGTTACCCGGCGGCCTCGGCCCCCTCGGCCCCCTCCGGGTTACACTGTTACCGGGTTAGCGCGGAGATTTTAGGGTAAGTTTAAAGATAATAAGTAAAAGAACTCCAAAAAACGTAAGAACTCCTGGTGGGTGAAGTCCTGGAATCTTGCTTCGTTTTGGGTAATTAGCGGCCGTTATTATTGCCGGGAATCGGAATGTTTTTAGGCTCTCCTGAGTGACGCCGGCGGCCGAGCTGCTCGGACTGAGAGAAACGCTACTTGAACTAAATATATATTTTTATTTTAACGTAAAAAACCCAAAATGTGACGGTTTTGTGGCGCAGGCCGATGTCCCGGCTCCGGTTTGCAGTCCGGGTGGGGGGGGTGGGGGGGACATGTCTGTCATTCCGCTCCTTGCTGCAGATAATTAACCCCGAAGAGTTCCTTGTTTGCTTTTGGTTTTAAGGAAAACGCGGCGGCCGGCGAGATTGATCGGAGCCGTCAGATGAAGGCTGACGAGCCGGCAGCGTAATTTGAGAGGTCCTTGTGAAAACAGAAGGGTCTCTGTCCCGGTGACGGGGTAACCCTTTACACGCCGAACACCAGGAAGCAATCGGCAGCATTTCTGAACAATACGAAACATTGTGCGGACGCGGCGGGGGGGGCAGCGGGGGGGGGTTGCGGGGGGGCAGCGGGGGGGTTGCAGGGGGGGCAGCGGGGGAAACCGCGGGGGAAACGGCTATTTGTCGAGATGGAAATTCCACATTTCTACGGGGGGAACGAGGTCAACCTTCGCAAAAATACATCCATGTTTTGCTAAATCAAAGCAGCGTCTCTCCTTCCACTTCCCAAATATTGTGAAAGGGCTCGCCGGACTCCTCCTCTTCCTGTTCGGTCGCTCGTTTGGAAAACCGGTGCAGGACTCGAGATAGATTTATCCATTTGTATAATTTACACGCGTGATGTACGGACGGCGGGGAAAGCATCTGGCATTCTAACCGGAGGCTGTAGAGCTCCAGTATGTTCGGGGGGGTTTCTGGGTGCAGACCAGCAGACGCACGATACGGCGCAAGCGCGCAGCCCACCCTAACACTTACCGTCCATGGGGGTGAGGTAATCGTGCAAGTGGGTGGCAGCGCCCGCTGCTCCGCTCTGCATCAGGAGTTCTCCGTAGGGACTGGGGTGGCCGGCCAAGAGGGTCATCTGGTGGTAGTAGTCGGCGGGGTTGCTGCCAGGTGGCGGAGGAGCCAAGCCAAAGATCCCCCGTTCCTTTAAGTGCTCGTGAGCCGCTGCGAGAAGAGAGAAGAAGGTGACGTTACTGCCTCCTCGGCCATTTGGAAGCGTTTAGGGGGGGGGGTAATGAGGTTCTGTTTATCCAGCAGGATACGGGGTCATTTCACTATTTTCACCATCAGTGAAATGTTAATGGGGGTCTATTTTTAGCTCTCGGCAGACCCCTCTCCCCAGGCAGCGGCGCGTCTCCCCTCTCATCAAACCATGAACAGCTCGAGATTTTATACGAAACGAACAAAAAGCGCAGAATCTGCTCTCTGTGTAACGGTCGCTTATATTTATCCAGCGAGAAAGATATCAGGCGC